>NW_027474392.1:0-48547 GCF_050947335.1 Megachile rotundata
CAATTACTATACTCATTACTCTTATTATTATCAATCTAACTCATATTATTAGCCATATTGTGCTTATATGAGCGATAGAACGACAATTACTATACTTATTACTCTTATTATTATCAATCTAACTCATATTATTAGCCATATTATGCTTAAATGATCGATAGAACGACAATTACTATACTTATTACTCTTATTATTATCAATCTAACTCGTATTATTAGCCATATTATGCTTATATGATCGATAGAATGAGAATTACTATACTCACTACTCTTAGTGTTATCACTCTAACTCATATTATTAGCCTTATTATGCTTATATGATCGATAGAACGACAATTACTGTAGTTATTACTCTTATTATTATCAATCTAACTCGTATTATTAGCCATATTATGCTTATATGATCGATAGAACGACAAATACTATACTTATTTCTCTTATTATTATCAATCTAACTCATATTATTGGCCATCTTATGGTTATATCATCGATAGAACGACAATTACTATACTTATTATTGTTATTATTATCAATCTAACTCATATTATTAGCCATATTATGCTTAAATGATCGATAGAACTACAATTTCTATACTCATTACTCTTATTATTATCAATCTAACTCATATTATTAGCCATATTATGCTTATATGATCGATAGAACGAGAATTACTATACTCACTACTCTTAGTATTATCAATCTAACTCATATTATTAGCCATATTATGCTTATATGATCGATAGAACGACAATTACTATACTCACTACTCTTAGTATTATCAATCTAACTCATATTATTGGCCATATTGTGCTTATATGAGCGATAGAACGGCAATTAATATATTTATTACACTCACTATTATCAATCTAACTCATATTATTAACCATATTATGCAGATATGATCGATAGAACGACAATTACTATACTCATTACTCTTATTATTATCAATCTAACTCATGCTATTACCCATATTATGGTTATATGATCGATATAACGACAATTACTATACTTATTACTCTTATTATTATCAATCTAACTCGTATTATTAGCCATATTATGCTTATATGATCGATAGAATGAGAATTACTATACTCACTACTGTTAGTATTATCAATCTAACTCATATTATTGGCCATATTGTGCTTATATGAGCGATAGAACGGCAATTAATATATTTATTACACTCACTATTATCAATCTAACTCATATTATTAACCATATTATGCAGATATGATCGATAGAACGACAATTACTATACTCACTACTCTTAGTATTATCAATCTAACTCATATTATTAGCCATATTATGCTTATATGATCGATAGAACGACAATTACCAAACTTGTTACTCTTATTGTTGTCAATCTAACTCATATTATTAGCCATATTATGCTTATATGATCGATAGAACGAGAATTACTATACTCACTACTCTTAGTATTATCAATCTAACTCATATTATTAGCCATACTATGCTTATATTATCGATAGAACGACAATTACAATACCTATTACTGTTATTATTATCAATCTAACTCATATTATTAGCCATATTATGCTCAAATGATCGATAGAACGACAAATACTATACTTATTACTCTTATTATTATCAATCTAACTCATATTATTAACCATATTATGCAGATATGATCGATAGAACTACAATTACTATACTCATTACTCTTATTATTATCAATCTAACTCATATTATTAGCCATATTATGCTTAAATGATCGATAGAACGACCATTACTATACTCATTACTCTTATTATTATCAATCTAACGCATATTATTAGCCATATTATGCTTATATGATCGATAGAACGTCTATTACTATACTTATTACACTTATTATTATCAATGTAACTCATATTATTAGCCATATTATGCTTATATGATCGATAGAACGACAATTACTATACTTATTACTCTTATTATTATCAATCTAACTCATATTATTAGCCATATTGTGCTTATATGAGCGATAGAACGACAATTACTATACTTATTACTCTTATTATTATCAATCTAACTCATATTATTAGCCATATTATGCTTAAATGATCGATAGAACGACAATTACTATACTTATTACTCTTATTATTATCAATCTAACTCGTATTATTAGCCATATTATGCTTATATGATCGATAGAACGAGAATTACTATACTCACTACTCTTAGTATTATCAATCTAACTCATATTATTAGCCATACTATGCTTATATTATCGATAGAACGACAATTACAATACCTATTACTGTTATTATTATCAATCTAACTCATATTATTAGCCATATTATGCTCAAATGATCGATAGAACGACAATCACTATACTTATTACTCTTATTATCATCAATCTAACTCATATTATTAGCCATATTATGCTTATATGATCGATAGAACGACAAATACTATACTTATTACTCTTATTATTATCAATCTAACTCATATTATTAACCATATTATGCAGATATGATCGATAGAACGACAATTACTATACTTATTACTCTTATTATTATCAATCTAACTCGTATTATTAGCCATATTATGCTTATATGATCGATAGGACGACAAATACTATACTTATTACTCTTATTATTATCAATCTAACTCATATTATTAGCCATATTATGCTTATATGATCGATAGAACGAGAATTACTATACTCACTACTCTTAGTATTATCAATCTAACTCATATTATTAGCCATATTATGCTTATATGATCGATAGAACGAGAATTACTATACTCACTACTCTTAGTATTATCAATCTAACTCATATTATTAGCCATATTATGCTTATATGATCGATAGAACGACAATTACTATACTCACTACTCTTAGTATTATCAATCTAACTCATATTATTAGCCATATTATGCTTATATGATCGATAGAACGACAATTACTATACTCACTACTCTTAGTATTATCAATCTAACTCATATTATTAGCCATATTATGCTTATATTATCGATAGAACGACAATTACTATACTTATTACTGTTATTATTATCAATCTAACTCATATTATTGGCCATCTTATGGGTATATTATCGATAGAACGACAATTACTATACTTATTACTGTTATTATTATCAATCTAACTCATATTATTAGCCATATTATGCTTATATGATCGATAGAACGAGAATTACTATACTCACTACTCTTAGTATTATCAATCTAACTCATATTATTAGCCATATTATGCTTATATGATCGATAGAACGACAATTACTAAACTTGTTACTCTTATTGTTATCAATCTAACTCATATTATTAGCCATATTATGCTTATATGATCGATAGAACGAGAATTACTATACTCACTACTCTTAGTATTATCAATCTAACTCATATTATTAGCCATACTATGCTTATATTATCGATAGAACGACAATTACAATACCTATTACTGTTATTATTATCAATCTAACTCATACTATTAGCCATATTATGCTCAAATGATCGATAGAACGACAATCACTATACTTATTACTCTTATTATTATCAATCTAACTCATATTATTAGCCATATTATGCTTATATGATCGATAGAACGACAAATACTATACTTATTACTCTTATTATTATCAATCTAACTCATATTATTAACCATATTATGCAGATATGATCGATAGAACTACAATTACTATACTCATTACTCTTATTATTATCAATCTAACTCATATTATTAGCCATATTACGCTTAAATGATCGATAGAACTACCATTACTATACTCATTACTCTTGTAATTATCAATCTAACTCGTATTATTAGCCATATTATGCTTATATGATCGATAGAATGAGAATTACTATACTCACTACTCTTAGTATTATCACTCTAACTCATATTATTAGCCATATTATGCTTATATGATCGATAGAACGACAATTACTATACTTATTACTCTTATTATTATCAATCTAACTCATATTATTAGCCATATTATGCTTATATGATCGATAGAACGACAATTACTATACTCACTACTCTTAGTATTATCAATCTAACTCATATTATTAGCCATATTATGCAGATATGATCGATAGAACTACAATTACTATACTCATTACTCTTATTATTATCAATCTAACTCATATTATTAGCCATATTGTGCTTATATGAGCGATAGAACGACAATTACTATACTTATTACTCTTATTATTATCAATCTAACTCATATTATTAGCCATATTATGCTTAAATGATCGATAGAACGACAATTACTATACTTATTACTCTTATTATTATCAATCTAACTCGTATTATTAGCCATATTATGCTTATATGATCGATAGAATGAGAATTACTATACTCACTACTCTTAGTGTTATCACTCTAACTCATATTATTAGCCTTATTATGCTTATATGATCGATAGAACGACAATTACTGTAGTTATTACTCTTATTATTATCAATCTAACTCGTATTATTAGCCATATTATGCTTATATGATCGATAGAACGACAAATACTATACTTATTTCTCTTATTATTATCAATCTAACTCATATTATTGGCCATCTTATGGTTATATCATCGATAGAACGACAATTACTATACTTATTATTGTTATTATTATCAATCTAACTCATATTATTAGCCATATTATGCTTAAATGATCGATAGAACTACAATTTCTATACTCATTACTCTTATTATTATCAATCTAACTCATATTATTAGCCATATTATGCTTATATGATCGATAGAACGAGAACTACTATACTCACTACTCTTAGTATTATCAATCTAACTCATATTATTAGCCATATTATGCTTATATGATCGATAGAACGACAAATACTATACTTATTACTCTTATTATTATCAATCTAACTCATATTATTAACCATATTATGCAGATATGATCGATAGAACTACAATTACTATACTCATTACTCTTATTATTATCAATCTAACTCATATTATTAGCCATATTACGCTTAAATGATCGATAGAACGACCATTACTATACTCATTACTCTTATAATTATCAATCTAACTCGTATTATTAGCCATATTATGCTTATATGATCGATAGAATGAGAATTACTATACTCACTACTCTTAGTATTATCACTCTAACTCATATTATTAGCCATATTATGCTTATATGATCGATAGAACGACAATTACTATACTTATTACTCTTATTATTATCAATCTAACTCATATTATTAGCCATATTGTGCTTATATGAGCGATAGAACGACAATTACTATACTTATTACACTTATTATTATCAATCTAACTAATATTATTAGCCATATTATGCTTATATGATGGATAGAACGACAATTACTATACTTATTACTCTTATTATTATCAATCTAACTCGTATTATTAGCCATATTATGCTTATATGATCGATAGAACGACAAATACTATACTTATTACTCTTATTATTATCAATCTAACTCATATTATTAGCCATATTATGCTTATATGATCGATAGAACGACAATTACTGTACTCACTACTCTTAGTATTATCAATCTAACTCATATTATTAGCCATATTATGCAGATATGATCGATAGAACTACAATTACTATACTCATTACTCTTATTATTATCAATCTAACTCATATTATTAGCCATATTGTGCTTATATGAGCGATAGAACGACAATTACTATACTTATTACTCTTATTATTATCAATCTAACTCATATTATTAGCCATATTATGCTTAAATGATCGATAGAACGACAATTACTATACTTATTACTCTTATTATTATCAATCTAACTCGTATTATTAGCCATATTATGCTTATATGATCGATAGAATGAGAATTACTATACTCACTACTCTTAGTGTTATCACTCTAACTCATATTATTAGCCTTATTATGCTTATATGATCGATAGAACGACAAT
Organism: Megachile rotundata; assembly: GCF_050947335.1. NCBI lineage: Eukaryota > Metazoa > Arthropoda > Insecta > Hymenoptera > Megachilidae > Megachile > Megachile rotundata. The sequence goes on from NW_027474392.1 coordinate 5,898, forward strand.
TACTGTAGTTATTACTCTTATTATTATCAATCTAACTCGTATTATTAGCCATATTATGCTTATATGATCGATAGAACGACAAATACTATACTTATTTCTCTTATTATTATCAATCTAACTCATATTATTGGCCATCTTATGGTTATATCATCGATAGAACGACAATTACTATACTTATTATTGTTATTATTATCAATCTAACTCATATTATTAGCCATATTATGCTTAAATGATCGATAGAACTACAATTTCTATACTCATTACTCTTATTATTATCAATCTAACTCATATTATTACCCATATTATGCTTATATGATCGATAGAACGAGAACTACTATACTCACTACTCTTAGTATTATCAATCTAACTCATATTATTAGCCATATTATGCTTATATGATCGATAGAACGACAAATACTATACTTATTACTCTTATTATTATCAATCTAACTCATATTATTAACCATATTATGCAGATATGATCGATAGAACTACAATTACTATACTCATTACTCTTATTATTATCAATCTAACTCATATTATTAGCCATATTACGCTTAAATGATCGATAGAACGACCATTACTATACTCATTACTCTTATAATTATCAATCTAACTCGTATTATTAGCCATATTATGCTTATATGATCGATAGAATGAGAATTACTATACTCACTACTCTTAGTATTATCACTCTAACTCATATTATTAGCCATATTATGCTTATATGATCGATAGAACGACAATTACTATACTTATTACTCTTATTATTATCAATCTAACTCATATTATTAGCCATATTGTGCTTATATGAGCGATAGAACGACAATTACTATACTTATTACACTTATTATTATCAATCTAACTAATATTATTAGCCATATTATGCTTATATGATGGATAGAACGACAATTACTATACTTATTACTCTTATTATTATCAATCTAACTCGTATTATTAGCCATATTATGCTTATATGATCGATAGAACGACAAATACTATACTTATTACTCTTATTATTATCAATCTAACTCATATTATTAGCCATATTATGCTTATATGATCGATAGAACGACAATTACTGTACTCACTACTCTTAGTATTATCAATCTAACTCATATTATTAGCCATATTATGCAGATATGATCGATAGAACTACAATTACTATACTCATTACTCTTATTATTATCAATCTAACTCATATTATTAGCCATATTGTGCTTATATGAGCGATAGAACGACAATTACTATACTTATTACTCTTATTATTATCAATCTAACTCATATTATTAGCCATATTATGCTTAAATGATCGATAGAACGACAATTACTATACTTATTACTCTTATTATTATCAATCTAACTCGTATTATTAGCCATATTATGCTTATATGATCGATAGAATGAGAATTACTATACTCACTACTCTTAGTGTTATCACTCTAACTCATATTATTAGCCTTATTATGCTTATATGATCGATAGAACGACAATTACTGTAGTTATTACTCTTATTATTATCAATCTAACTCGTATTATTAGCCATATTATGCTTATATGATCGATAGAACGACAAATACTATACTTATTTCTCTTATTATTATCAATCTAACTCATATTATTGGCCATCTTATGGTTATATCATCGATAGAACGACAATTACTATACTTATTATTGTTATTATTATCAATCTAACTCATATTATTAGCCATATTATGCTTAAATGATCGATAGAACTACAATTTCTATACTCATTACTCTTATTATTATCAATCTAACTCATATTATTAGCCATATTATGCTTATATGATCGATAGAACGAGAATTACTATACTCACTACTCTTAGTATTATCAATCTAACTCATATTATTAGCCATATTATGCTTATATGATCGATAGAACGACAATTACTATACTCACTACTCTTAGTATTATCAATCTAACTCATATTATTGGCCATATTATGCTTATATTATCGATAGAACGACAATTACTATACTTATTACTGTTATTATTATCAATCTAACTCATATTATTGGCCATCTTATGGTTATATTATCGATAGAACGACAATTACTATACTTATTACTGTTATTATTATCAATCTAACTCATATTATTAGCCATATTATGCTTAAATGGTCGATAGAACTACAATTTCTATACTCATTACTCTTATTATTATCAATCTAACTCATATTATTAGCCATATTATGCTTATATGATCGATAGAACGAGAATTACTATACTCACTACTCTTAGTATTATCAATCTAACTCATATTATTAGCCATATTATGCTTATATGATCGATAGAACGAGAATTACTATACTCACTACTCTTAGTATTATCAATCTAACTCATATTATTGGCCATATTGTGCTTATATGAGCGATAGAACGGCAATTAATATATTTATTACACTCACTATTATCAATCTAACTCATATTATTAACCATATTATGCAGATATGATCGATAGAACGACAATTACTATACTCATTACTCTTATTATTATCAATCTAACTCATGCTATTACCCATATTATGGTTATATGATCGATATAACGACAATTACTATACTTATTACTCTTATTATTATCAATCTAACTCGTATTATTAGCCATATTATGCTTATATGATCGATAGAATGAGAATTACTATACTCACTACTGTTAGTATTATCAATCTAACTCATATTATTGGCCATATTGTGCTTATATGAGCGATAGAACGGCAATTAATATATTTATTACACTCACTATTATCAATCTAACTCATATTATTAACCATATTATGCAGATATGATCGATAGAACGACAATTACTATACTCACTACTCTTAGTATTATCAATCTAACTCATATTATTAGCCATATTATGCTTATATGATCGATAGAACGACAATTACCAAACTTGTTACTCTTATTGTTGTCAATCTAACTCATATTATTAGCCATATTATGCTTATATGATCGATAGAACGAGAATTACTATACTCACTACTCTTAGTATTATCAATCTAACTCATATTATTAGCCATACTATGCTTATATTATCGATAGAACGACAATTACAATACCTATTACTGTTATTATTATCAATCTAACTCATATTATTAGCCATATTATGCTCAAATGATCGATAGAACGACAAATACTATACTTATTACTCTTATTATTATCAATCTAACTCATATTATTAACCATATTATGCAGATATGATCGATAGAACTACAATTACTATACTCATTACTCTTATTATTATCAATCTAACTCATATTATTAGCCATATTGTGCTTATATGAGCGATAGAACGACAATTACTATACTTATTACTCTTATTATTATCAATCTAACTCATATTATTAGCCATATTATGCTTAAATGATCGATAGAACGACAATTACTATACTTATTACTCTTATTATTATCAATCTAACTCGTATTATTAGCCATATTATGCTTATATGATCGATAGAACGAGAATTACTATACTCACTACTCTTAGTATTATCAATCTAACTCATATTATTAGCCATACTATGCTTATATTATCGATAGAACGACAATTACAATACCTATTACTGTTATTATTATCAATCTAACTCATATTATTAGCCATATTATGCTCAAATGATCGATAGAACGACAAATACTATACTTATTACTCTTATTATTATCAATCTAACTCATATTATTAACCATATTATGCAGATATGATCGATAGAACTACAATTACTATACTCATTACTCTTATTATTATCAATCTAACTCATATTATTAGCCATATTATGCTTAAATGATCGATAGAACGACCATTACTATACTCATTACTCTTATTATTATCAATCTAACGCATATTATTAGCCATATTATGCTTATATGATCGATAGAACGTCTATTACTATACTTATTACACTTATTATTATCAATGTAACTCATATTATTAGCCATATTATGCTTATATGATCGATAGAACGACAATTACTATACTTATTACTCTTATTATTATCAATCTAACTCGTATTATTAGCCATATTATGCTTATATGATCGATAGAATGAGAATTACTATACTCACTACTCTTAGTATTATCACTCTAACTCATATTATTAGCCTTATTATGCTTATATGATCGATAGAACGACAATTACTGTAGTTATTACTCTTATTATTATCAATCTAACTCGTATTATTAGCCATATTATGCTTATATGATCGATAGAACGACAAATACTATACTTATTTCTCTTATTATTATCAATCTAACTCATATTGTTAGCCATATTATGGTTATGTGATCGATAGAACGACAATTACTATACTCACTACTCTTAGTATTATCAATCTAACTCATATTATTAGCCATACCATGCTTATATTATCGATAGAACGACAATCACAATACCTATTACTGTTATTATTATCAATCTAACTCATACTATTAGCCATATTATGCTCAAATGATCGATAGAACGACAAATACTATACTTATTACTCTTATTATTATCAATCTAACTCATATTATTAACCATATTATGCAGATATGATCGATAGAACTACAATTACTATACTCATTACTCTTATTATTATCAATCTAACTCATATTATTAGCCATATTATGCTTAAATGATCGATAGAACGACCATTACTATACTCATTACTCTTATTATTATCAATCTAACGCATATTATTAGCCATATTATGCTTATATGATCGATAGAACGAGAATTACTATACTCACTACTCTTAGTATTATCAATCTAACTCATATTATTAGCCATACTATGCTTATATGATCGATAGAACGACAATTACTAAACCTGTTACTCTTATTGTTGTCAATCTAACTCATATTATTAGCCATATTATGCTTATATGATCGATAGAACGAGAATTACTATACTCACTACTCTTAGTATTATCAATCTAACTCATATTATTAGCCATACTATGCTTATATTATCGATAGAACGACAATTACAATACCTATTACTGTTATTATTATCAATCTAACTCATATTATTAGCCATATTATGCTCAAATGATCGATAGAACGACAAATACTATACTTATTACTCTTATTATTATCAATCTAACTCATATTATTAACCATATTATGCAGATATGATCGATAGAACTACAATTACTATACTCATTACTCTTATTATTATCAATCTAACTCATATTATTAGCCATATTGTGCTTAAATGAACGATAGAACGACAATTACTATACTTATTACTCTTATTATTATCAATCTAACTCATATTATTAGCCATATTATGCTTAAATGATCGATAGAACGACAATTACTATACTTATTACTCTTATTATTATCAATCTAACTCGTATTATTAGCCATATTATGCTTATATGATCGATAGAATGAGAATTACTATACTCACTACTCTTAGTATTATCACTCTAACTCATATTATTAGCCTTATTATGCTTATATGATCGATAGAACGACAATTACTGTAGTTATTACTCTTATTATTATCAATCTAACTCGTATTATTAGCCATATTATGCTTATATGATCGATAGAACGACAAATACTATACTTATTTCTCTTATTATTATCAATCTAACTCATATTGTTAGCCATATTATGGTTATGTGATCGATAGAACGACAATTACTATACTCACTACTCTTAGTATTATCAATCTAACTCATATTATTAGCCATACTATGCTTATATTATCGATAGAACGACAATTACAATACCTATTACTGTTATTATTATCAATCTAACTCATATTATTAGCCATATTATGCTCAAATGATCGATAGAACGACAAATACTATACTTATTACTCTTATTATTATCAATCTAACTCATATTATTAACCATATTATGCAGATATGATCGATAGAACTACAATTACTATACTCATTACTCTTATTATTATCAATCTAACTCATATTATTAGCCATATTATGCTTAAATGATCGATAGAACGACCATTACTATACTCATTACTCTTATTATTATCAATCTAACTCATATTATTAACCATATTATGCAGATATGATCGATAGAACTACAATTACTATACTCATTACTCTTATTATTATCAATCTAACTCATATTATTAGCCATATTATGCTTAAATGATCGATAGAACGACCATTACTATACTCATTACTCTTATTATTATCAATCTAACTCGTATTATTAGCCATATTATGCTTATATGATCGATAGAATGAGAATTACTATACTCACTACTCTTAGTATTATCACTCTAACTCATATTATTAGCCTTATTATGCTTATATGATCGATAGAACGACAATTACTGTAGTTATTACTCTTATTATTATCAATCTAACTCGTATTATTAGCCATATTATGCTTAAAGGATCGATAGAACGACAATTACTATACTTATTACTCTTATTATTATCAATCTAACTCGTATTATTAGCCATATTATGCTTATATGATCGATAGAATGAGAATTACTATACTCACTACTCTTAGTATTATCACTCTAACTCATATTATTAGCCTTATTATGCTTATATGATCGATAGAACGTCTATTACTATACTTATTACACTTATTATTATCAATGTAACTCATATTATTAGCCATATTATGCTTATATGATCGATAGAACGACAATTACTATACTCATTACTCTTATTATTATCAATCTAACGCATATTATTAGCCATATTATGCTTATATGATCGATAGAACGAGAATAACTATACTCACTACTCTTAGTATTATCAATCTAACTCATATTATTAGCCATATTATGCTTATATGATCGATAGAACGACAATTATTAAACTTGTTACTCTTATTGTTGTCAATCTAACTCATATTATTAGCCATATTATGCTTATATGATCGATAGAACGAGAATTACTATACTCACTACTCTTAGTATTATCAATCTAACTCATATTATTAGCCATACTATGCTTATATTATCGATAGAACGACAATTACAATACCTATTACTGTTATTATTATCAATCTAACTCATATTATTAGCCATATTATGCTCAAATGATCGATAGAACGACAAATACTATACTTATTACTCTTATTATTATCAATCTAACTCATATTATTAACCATATTATGCAGATATGATCGATAGAACTACAATTACTATACTCATTACTCTTATTATTATCAATCTAACTCATATTATTAGCCATATTATGCTTAAATGATCGATAGAACGACCATTACTATACTCATTACTCTTATTATTATCAATCTAACGCATATTATTAGCCATATTATGCTTAAATGATCGATAGAACGACCATTACTATACTCATTACTCTTATTATTATCAATCTAACTCATATTATTAACCATATTACGCAGATATGATCGATAGAACTACAATTACTATACTCATTACTCTTATTATTATCAATCTAACTCATATTATTAGCCATATTATGCTTAAATGATCGATAGAACGACCATTACTATACTCATTACTCTTATTATTATCAATCTAACTCATATTATTAGCCATATTGTGCTTATATGAGCGATAGAACGACAATTACTATACTTATTACACTTATTATTATCAATCTAACTAATATTATTAGCCATATTATGCTTATATGATGGATAGAACGACAATTACTATACTTATTAGTCTTATTATTATCAATCTAACTCATATTATTGGCCATATTGTGCTTATATGAGCGATAGAACGGCAATTAATATATTTATTACACTCACTATTATCAATCTAACTCATATTATTAACCATATTATGCAGATATGATCGATAGAACGACAATTACTATACTCATTACTCTTATTATTATCAATTTAACTCATGCTATTAGCCATATTATGGTTATATGATCGACATAACGACAATTACTATACTTATTACTCTTATTATTATCAATCTAACTCGTATTATTAGCCATATTATGCTTATATGATCGATAGAACGACAAATACTATACTTATTACTCTTATTATTATCAATCTAACTCATATTATTAGCCATATTCTGCTTATATGATCGATAGAACGAGAATTACTATACTCACTACTCTTAGTATTATCAATCTAACTCATATTATTAGCCATATTATGCTTATATTATCGATATTACGACAATTACAATACCTATTTCTGTTATTATTATCAATCTAACTCATATTATTAGCCATATTATGCTTAAATGATCGATAGAACGACAATCACTATACTTATTACTCTTATTATTATCAATCTAACTCATATTATTAGCCATATTATGCTTATATGATCGATAGAACGACAAATACTATACTTATTACTCTTATTATTATCAATCTAACTCATATTATTAACCATATTACGCAGATATGATCGATAGAACTACAATTACTATACTCATTACTCTTATTATTATCAATCTAACTCATATTATTAGCCATATTATGCTTAAATGATCGATAGAACGACCATTACTATACTCATTACTCTTATTATTATCAATCTAACTCATATTATTAGCCATATTGTGCTTATATGAGCGATAGAACGACAATTACTATACTTATTACACTTATTATTATCAATCTAACTAATATTATTAGCCATATTATGCTTATATGATGGATAGAACGACAATTACTATACTTATTAGTCTTATTATTATCAATCTAACTCGTATTATTAGCCATATTATGCTTATATGATCGATAGAACGACAAATACTATACTTATTACTCTTATTATTATCAATCTAACTCATATTATTAGCCATATTCTGCTTATATGATCGATAGAACGAGAATTACTATACTCACTACTCTTAGTATTATCAATCTAACTCATATTATTAGCCATATTATGCTTATATTATCGATATTACGACAATTACAATACCTATTTCTGTTATTATTATCAATCTAACTCATATTATTAGCCATATTATGCTTAAATGATCGATAGAACTACAATTACTATACTTATTACTCTTATTATTATCAATCTAACTCATGCTATTAGCCATATTATGGTTATATTATCGATAGAACGACAATTACTATACTTATTACTGTTATTATTATCAATCTAACTCATATTATTAGCCATATTATGCTTAAATGGTCGATCGAACTTCAATTACTAAACTTGTTACTCTTATTGTTATCAATCTAACTCATATTTTTAGCCATATTATGCTTATATGATCGATAGAACGAGAATTACTATACTCACTACTCTTAGTATTATGAATCTAACTCATATTATTAGCCATACTATGCTTATATTATCGATAGAACGACAATTACAATACCTATTACTGTTATTATTATCAATCTAACTCATATTGTTAGCCATATTATGCTCAAATGATCGATAGAACGACAAATACTATACTTATTACTCTTATTATTATCAATCTAACTCATATTATTAACCATATTATGCAGATATGATCGATAGAACTACAATTACTATACTCATTACTCTTATTATTATCAATCTAACTCATATTATTAGCCATATTATGCTTAATTGATCGATAGAACGACCATTACTATACTCATTACTCTTATTATTATCAATCTAACGCATATTATTAGCCATATTATGCTTATATGATCGACAGAACGTCTATTACTATACTTATTACACTTATTATTATCAATGTAACTCATATTATTAGCCATATTATGCTTATATGATCGATAGAACGACAATTACTATACTTATTACTCTTATTATTATCAATCTAACTCATATTATTAGCCATATTGTGCTTATATGAGCGATAGAACGACAATTACTATACTTATTACTCTTATTATTATCAATCTAACTCATATTATTAGCCATATTATGCTTAAATGATCGATAGAACGACAATTACTATACTTATTACTCTTATTATTATCAATCTAACTCGTATTATTAGCCATATTATGCTTACATGATCGATAGAACGAGAATTACTATACTCACTACTCTTAGTATTATCAATCTAACTCATATTATTAGCCATATTATGCTTATATGATCGATAGAACGACAATTACCAAACTTGTTACTCTTATTGTTGTCAATCTAACTCATATTATTAGCCATATTATGCTTATATGATCGATAGAACGAGAATTACTATACTCACTACTCTTAGTATTATCAATCTAACTCATATTATTAGCCAAACTATGCTTATATTATGGATAGAACGACAATTACAATACCTATTACTGTTATTATTATCAATCTAACTCATATTATTAGCCATATTATGCTTAAATGATCGATAGAACGACAATTACTATACCTATTACTCTTATTATTATCAATCTAACTCGTATTATTAGCCATATTATGCTTATATGATCGATAGAACGACAAATACTATACTTATTACTCTTATTATTATCAATCTAACTCATATTATTAGCCATATTATGCTTATATGATCGATAGAACGAGAATTACTATACTCACTACTCTTAGTATTATCAATCTAACTCATATTATTAGCCATATTATGGTTATATTATCATTAGAACGACAATTACTATACTTATTACTGTTATTGTTATCAATCTAACTCATATTATTAGCCATATTATGCTTATATGATCGATAGAACGAGAATTACTATACTCACTACTCTTAGTATTATCAATCTAACTCATATTATTAGCCATATTATGCTTATATGATCGATAGAACGACAATTACTAAACTTGTTACTCTTATTGTTATCAATCTAACTCATATTATTAACCATATTATGCAGATATGATCGATAGACCTACAATTACTATACTCATTACTCTTATTATTATCAATCTAACTCATATTATTAGCCATATTATGCTTAAATGATCGATAGAACGACCATTACTATACTCATTACTCTTATTATTATCAATCTAACGCATATTATTAGCCATATTATGCTTATATGATCGATAGAACGTCTATTACTATACTTATTACACTTATTATTATCAATGTAACTCATATTATTAGCCATATTATGCTTATATGATCGATAGAACGACAATTACTATACTTATTACTCTTATTATTATCAATCTAACTCGTATTATTAGCCATATTATGCTTATATGATCGATAGAATGAGAATTACTATACTCACTACTCTTAGTATTATCACTCTAACTCATATTATTAGCCTTATTATGCTTATATGATCGATAGAACGACAATTACTGTAGTTATTACTCTTATTATTATCAATCTAACTCGTATTATTAGCCATATTATGCTTATATGATCGATAGAACGACAAATACTATACTTATTTCTCTTATTATTATCAATCTAACTCATATTGTTAGCCATATTATGGTTATGTGATCGATAGAACGACAATTACTATACTCACTACTCTTAGTATTATCAATCTAACTCATATTATTAGCCATACTATGCTTATATTATCGATAGAACGACAATCACAATACCTATTACTGTTATTATTATCAATCTAACTCATACTATTAGCCATATTATGCTCAAATGATCGATAGAACGACAAATACTATACTTATTACTCTTATTATTATCAATCTAACTCATATTATTAACCATATTATGCAGATATGATCGATAGAACTACAATTACTATACTCATTACTCTTATTATTATCAATCTAACTCATATTATTAGCCATATTATGCTCAAATGATCGATAGAGCGACAAATACTATACTTATTACTCTTATTATTATCAATCTAACTCATATTATTAACCATATTATGCAGATATGATCGATAGAACTACAATTACTATACTCATTACTCTTATTATTATCAATCTAACTCATATTATTAGCCATATTGTGCTTATATGAGCGATAGAACGACAATTACTATACTTATTACTCTTATTATTATCAATCTAACTCATATTATTAGCCATATTATGCTTAAATGATCGATAGAACGACAATTACGATACTTATTACTCTTATTATTATCAATCTAACTCGTATTATTAGCCATATTATGCTTATATGATCGATAGAACGACAAATACTATACTTATTTCTCTTATTATTATCAATCTAACTCATATTATTAGCCATATTATGCTCAAATGATCGATAGAACGACAAATACTATACTTATTACTCTTATTATTATCAATCTAACTCATATTATTAACCATATTATGCAGATATGATCGATAGAACTACAATTACTATACTCATTACTCTTATTATTATCAATCTAACTCATATTATTAGCCATATTGTGCTTATATGAGCGATAGGACGACAATTGCTATACTTATTACTCTTATTATTATCAATCTAACTCATATTATTAGCCATATTATGCTCAAATGATCGATAGAACGACAATCACTATACTTATTACTCTTATTATTATCAATCTAACTCATATTATTAGCCATATTATGCTTATATGATCGATAGAACGACAAATACTATACTTATTACTCTTATTATTATCAATCTAACTCATATTATTAACCATATTATGCAGATATGATCGATAGAACTACAATTACTATACACATTACTCTTATTATTATCAATCTAACTCATATTATTAGCCATATTATGCTTAAATGATCGATAGAACGACCATTACTATACTCATTACTCTTATTATTATCAATCTAACTCGTATTATTAGCCATATTATGCTTATATGATCGATAGAATGAGAATTACTATACTCACTACTCTTAGTATTATCACTCTAACTCATATTATTAGCCATATTATGCTTATATGATCGATAGAACGACAATTACTATACTTATTACTCTTATTATTATCAATCTAACTCATATTATTAGCCATATTGTGCTTATATGAGCGGTAGAACGACAATTACTATACTTATTACACTTATTATTATCAATCTAACTAATATTATTAGCCATATTATGCTTATATGATGGATAGAACGACAATTACTATACTTATTACTCTTATTATTATCAATCTAACTCGTATTATTAGCCATATTATGCTTATATGATCGATAGAACGACAAATACTATACTTATTACTCTTATTATTATCAATCTAACTCATATTATTAGCCATATTATGCTTATATGATCGATAGAACGAGAATTACTATACTCACTACTCTTAGTATTATCAATCTAACTCATATTATTAGCCATATTATGCTTATATGATCGATAGAACGACAATTAGTAAACTTGTTACTCTTTTTGTTATCAATCTAACTCATATTATTAGCCATATTATGCTTATATGATCGATAGAACGAGAATTACTATACTCACTACTCTTAGTATTATCAATCTAACTCATATTATTAGCCATATTATGCTTATATGAGCGATAGAACGACAATTACTATACTCACTACTCTTAGTATTATCAATCTAACTCATATTATTAGCCAAACTATGCTTATATTATGGATAGAACGACAATTACAATACCTATTACTGTTATTATTATCAATCTAACTCATATTATTAGCCATATTATGCTTAAATGATCGATAGAACGACAATTACTATACCTATTACTCTTATTATTATCAATCTAACTCGTATTATTAGCCATATTATGCTTATATGATCGATAGAACGACAAATACTATACTTATTACTCTTATTATTATCAATCTAACTCATATTATTAGCCATATTATGCTTATATGATCGATAGAACGAGAATTACTATACTCACTACTCTTAGTATTATCAATCTAACTCATATTATTAGCCATATTATGCTTAAATGATCGATAGAACGACCATTACTATACTCATTACTCTTATTATTATCAATCTAACGCATATTATTAGCCATATTATGCTTATATGATCGATAGAACGAGAATTACTATACTCACTACTCTTAGTATTATCAATCTAACTCATATTATTAGCCATATTATGCTTATATGATCGATAGAACGACAATTACCAAACTTGTTACTCTTATTGTTGTCAATCTAACTCATATTATTAGCCATATTATGCTTATATGATCGATAGAACGAGAATTACTATACTCACTACTCTTAGTATTATCAATCTAACTCATATTATTAGCCAAACTATGCTTATATTATGGATAGAACGACAATTACAATACCTATTACTGTTATTATTATCAATCTAACTCATATTATTAGCCATATTATGCTTAAATGATCGATAGAACGACAATTACTATACCTATTACTCTTATTATTATCAATCTAACTCGTATTATTAGCCATATTATGCTTATATGATCGATAGAACGACAAATACTATACTTATTACTCTTATTATTATCAATCTAACTCATATTATTAGCCATATTATGCTTATATGATCGATAGAACGAGAATTACTATACTCACTACTCTTAGTATTATCAATCTAACTCATATTATTAGCCATATTATGGTTATATTATCATTAGAACGACAATTACTATACTTATTACTGTTATTGTTATCAATCTAACTCATATTATTAGCCATATTATGCTTATATGATCGATAGAACGAGAATTACTATACTCACTACTCTTAGTATTATCAATCTAACTCATATTATTAGCCATATTATGCTTATATGATCGATAGAACAACAATTACTAAACTTGTTACTCTTATTGTTATCAATCTAACTGATATTATTAACCATATTATGCAGATATGATCGATAGAACTACAATTACTATACTCATTACTCTTATTATTATCAATCTAACTCATATTATTAGCCATATTATGCTTAAATGATCGATAGAACGACCATTACTATACTCATTACTCTTATTATTATCAATCTAACGCATATTATTAGCCATATTATGCTTATATGATCGATAGAACGTCTATTACTATACTTATTACACTTATTATTATCAATGTAACTCATATTATTAGCCATATTATGCTTATATGATCGATAGAACGACAATTACTATACTTATTACTCTTATTATTATCAATCTAACTCGTATTATTAGCCATATTATGCTTATATGATCGATAGAATGAGAATTACTATACTCACTACTCTTAGTATTATCACTCTAACTCATATTATTAGCCTTATTATGCTTATATGATCGATAGAACGACAATTACTGTAGTTATTACTCTTATTATTATCAATCTAACTCGTATTATTAGCCATATTATGCTTATATGATCGATAGAACGACAAATACTATACTTATTTCTCTTATTATTATCAATCTAACTCATATTATTAACCATATTATGCAGATATGATCGATAGAACTACAATTACTATACTCATTACTCTTATTATTATCAATCTAACTCATATTATTAGCCATATTGTGCTTATATGAGCGATAGAACGACAATTACTATACTTATTACTCTTATTATTATCAATCTAACTCGTATTATTAGCCATATTATGCTTATATGATCGATAGAACGACAAATACTATACTTATTTCTCTTATTATTATCAATCTAACTCATATTATTAGCCATGTTATGCTCAAATGATCGATAGAACGACAAATACTATACTTATTACTCTTATTATTATCAATCTAACTCATATTATTAACCATATTATGCAGATATGATCGATAGAACTACAATTACTATACTCATTACTCTTATTATTATCAATCTAACTCATATTATTAGCCATATTGTGCTTATATGAGCGATAGAACGACAATTACTATACTTATTACTCTTATTATTATCAATCTAACTCATATTATTAGCCATATTATGCTCAAATGATCGATAGAACGACAATCACTATACTTATTACTCTTATTATTATCAATCTAACTCATATTATTAGCCATATTATGCTTATATGATCGATAGAACGACAAATACTATACTTATTACTCTTATTATTATCAATCTAACTCATATTATTAACCATATTATGCAGATATGATCGATAGAACTACAATTACTATACACATTACTCTTATTATTATCAATCTAACTCATATTATTAGCCATATTATGCTTAAATGATCGATAGAACGACCATTACTATACTCATTACTCTTATTATTATCAATCTAACTCGTATTATTAGCCATATTATGCTTATATGATCGATAGAATGAGAATTACTATACTCACTACTCTTAGTATTATCACTCTAACTCATATTATTAGCCATATTATGCTTATATGATCGATAGAACGACAATTACTATACTTATTACTCTTATTATTATCAATCTAACTCATATTATTAGCCATATTGTGCTTATATGAGCGGTAGAACGACAATTACTATACTTATTACACTTATTATTATCAATCTAACTAATATTATTAGCCATATTATGCTTATATGATGGATAGAACGACAATTACTATACTTATTACTCTTATTATTATCAATCTAACTCGTATTATTAGCCATATTATGCTTATATGAGCGATAGAACGACAATTACTATACTCACTACTCTTAGTATTATCAATCTAACTCATATTATTAGCCAAACTATGCTTATATTATGGATAGAACGACAATTACAATACCTATTACTGTTATTATTATCAATCTAACTCATATTATTAGCCATATTATGCTTAAATGATCGATAGAACGACAATTACTATACCTATTACTCTTATTATTATCAATCTAACTCGTATTATTAGCCATATTATGCTTATATGATCGATAGAACGACAAATACTATACTTATTACTCTTATTATTATCAATCTAACTCATATTATTAGCCATATTATGCTTATATGATCGATAGAACGAGAATTACTATACTCACTACTCTTAGTATTATCAATCTAACTCATATTATTAGCAATATTATGCTTAAATGATCGATAGAACGACCATTACTATACTCATTACTCTTATTATTATCAATCTAACGCATATTATTAGCCATATTATGCTTATATGATCGATAGAACGAGAATTACTATACTCACTACTCTTAGTATTATCAATCTAACTCATATTATTAGCCATATTATGCTTATATGATCGATAGAACGACAATTACCAAACTTGTTACTCTTATTGTTGTCAATCTAACTCATATTATTAGCCATATTATGCTTATATGATCGATAGAACGAGAATTACTATACTCACAACTCTTAGTATTATCAATCTAACTCATATTATTAGCCAAACTATGCTTATATTATGGATAGAACGACAATTACAATACCTATTACTGTTATTATTATCAATCTAACTCATATTATTAGCCATATTATGCTTAAATGATCGATAGAACGACAATTACTATACCTATTACTCTTATTATTATCAATCTAACTCGTATTATTAGCCATATTATGCTTATATGATCGATAGAACGACAAATACTATACTTATTACTCTTATTATTATCAATCTAACTCATATTATTAGCCATATTATGCTTATATGATCGATAGAACGAGAATTACTATACTCACTACTCTTAGTATTATCAATCTAACTCATATTATTAGCCATATTATGGTTATATTATCATTAGAACGACAATTACTATACTTATTACTGTTATTGTTATCAATCTAACTCATATTATTAGCCATATTATGCTTATATGATCGATAGAACGAGAATTACTATACTCACTACTCTTAGTATTATCAATCTAACTCATATTATTAACCATATTATGCAGATATGATCGATAGAACTACAATTACTATACTCATTACTCTTATTATTATCAATCTAACTCATATTATTAGCCATATTATGCTTAAATGATCGATAGAACGACCATTACTATACTCATTACTCTTATTATTATCAATCTAACTCATATTATTAACCATATTATGCAGATATGATCGATAGAACTACAATTACTATACTCATTACTCTTATTATTATCAATCTAACTCATATTATTAGCCATATTATGCTTAAATGATCGATAGAACGACCATTACTATACTCATTACTCTTATTATTATCAATCTAACTCGTATTATTAGCCATATTATGCTTATATGATCGATAGAATGAGAATTACTATACTCACTACTCTTAGTATTATCACTCTAACTCATATTATTAGCCTTATTATGCTTATATGATCGATAGAACGACAATTACTGTAGTTATTACTCTTATTATTATCAATCTAACTCGTATTATTAGCCATATTATGCTTAAAGGATCGATAGAACGACAATTACTATACTTATTACTCTTATTATTATCAATCTAACTCGTATTATTAGCCATATTATGCTTATATGATCGATAGAATGAGAATTACTATACTCACTACTCTTAGTATTATCACTCTAACTCATATTATTAGCCTTATTATGCTTATATGATCGATAGAACGTCTATTACTATACTTATTACACTTATTATTATCAATGTAACTCATATTATTAGCCATATTATGCTTATATGATCGATAGAACGACAATTACTATACTCATTACTCTTATTATTATCAATCTAACGCATATTATTAGCCATATTATGCTTATATGATCGATAGAACGAGAATAACTATACTCACTACTCTTAGTATTATCAATCTAACTCATATTATTAGCCATATTATGCTTATATGATCGATAGAACGACAATTATTAAACTTGTTACTCTTATTGTTGTCAATCTAACTCATATTATTAGCCATATTATGCTTATATGATCGATAGAACGAGAATTACTATACTCACTACTCTTAGTATTATCAATCTAACTCATATTATTAGCCATACTATGCTTATATTATCGATAGAACGACAATTACAATACCTATTACTGTTATTATTATCAATCTAACTCATATTATTAGCCATATTATGCTCAAATGATCGATAGAACGACAAATACTATACTTATTACTCTTATTATTATCAATCTAACTCATATTATTAACCATATTATGCAGATATGATCGATAGAACTACAATTACTATACTCATTACTCTTATTATTATCAATCTAACTCATATTATTAGCCATATTATGCTTAAATGATCGATAGAACGACCATTACTATACTCATTACTCTTATTATTATCAATCTAACGCATATTATTAGCCATATTATGCTTAAATGATCGATAGAACGACCATTACTATACTCATTACTCTTATTATTATCAATCTAACTCATATTATTAACCATATTACGCAGATATGATCGATAGAACTACAATTACTATACTCATTACTCTTATTATTATCAATCTAACTCATATTATTAGCCATATTATGCTTAAATGATCGATAGAACGACCATTACTATACTCATTACTCTTATTATTATCAATCTAACTCATATTATTAGCCATATTGTGCTTATATGAGCGATAGAACGACAATTACTATACTTATTACACTTATTATTATCAATCTAACTAATATTATTAGCCATATTATGCTTATATGATGGATAGAACGACAATTACTATACTTATTAGTCTTATTATTATCAATCTAACTCATATTATTGGCCATATTGTGCTTATATGAGCGATAGAACGGCAATTAATATATTTATTACACTCACTATTATCAATCTAACTCATATTATTAACCATATTATGCAGATATGATCGATAGAACGACAATTACTATACTCATTACTCTTATTATTATCAATCTAACTCATGCTATTAGCCATATTATGGTTATATGATCGATATAACGACAATTACTATACTTATTACTCTTATTATTATCAATCTAACTCGTATTATTAGCCATATTATGCTTATATGATCGATAGAACGACAAATACTATACTTATTACTCTTATTATTATCAATCTAACTCATATTATTAGCCATATTCTGCTTATATGATCGATAGAACGAGAATTACTATACTCACTACTCTTAGTATTATCAATCTAACTCATATTATTAGCCATATTATGCTTATATTATCGATATTACGACAATTACAATACCTATTTCTGTTATTATTATCAATCTAACTCATATTATTAGCCATATTATGCTTAAATGATCGATAGAACGACAATCACTATACTTATTACTCTTATTATTATCAATCTAACTCATATTATTAGCCATATTATGCTTATATGATCGATAGAACGACAAATACTATACTTATTACTCTTATTATTATCAATCTAACTCATATTATTAACCATATTACGCAGATATGATCGATAGAACTACAATTACTATACTCATTACTCTTATTATTATCAATCTAACTCATATTATTAGCCATATTATGCTTAAATGATCGATAGAACGACCATTACTATACTCATTACTCTTATTATTATCAATCTAACTCATATTATTAGCCATATTGTGCTTATATGAGCGATAGAACGACAATTACTATACTTATTACACTTATTATTATCAATCTAACTAATATTATTAGCCATATTATGCTTATATGATGGATAGAACGACAATTACTATACTTATTAGTCTTATTATTATCAATCTAACTCGTATTATTAGCCATATTATGCTTATATGATCGATAGAACGACAAATACTATACTTATTACTCTTATTATTATCAATCTAACTCATATTATTAGCCATATTCTGCTTATATGATCGATAGAACGAGAATTACTATACTCACTACTCTTAGTATTATCAATCTAACTCATATTATTAGCCATATTATGCTTATATTATCGATATTACGACAATTACAATACCTATTTCTGTTATTATTATCAATCTAACTCATATTATTAGCCATATTATGCTTAAATGATCGATAGAACTACAATTACTATACTTATTACTCTTATTATTATCAATCTAACTCATGCTATTAGCCATATTATGGTTATATTATCGATAGAACGACAATTACTATACTTATTACTGTTATTATTATCAATCTAACTCATATTATTAGCCATATTATGCTTAAATGGTCGATCGAACTTCAATTACTAAACTTGTTACTCTTATTGTTATCAATCTAACTCATATTTTTAGCCATATTATGCTTATATGATCGATAGAACGAGAATTACTATACTCACTACTCTTAGTATTATGAATCTAACTCATATTATTAGCCATACTATGCTTATATTATCGATAGAACGACAATTACAATACCTATTACTGTTATTATTATCAATCTAACTCATATTGTTAGCCATATTATGCTCAAATGATCGATAGAACGACAAATACTATACTTATTACTCTTATTATTATCAATCTAACTCATATTATTAACCATATTATGCAGATATGATCGATAGAACTACAATTACTATACTCATTACTCTTATTATTATCAATCTAACTCATATTATTAGCCATATTATGCTTAATTGATCGATAGAACGACCATTACTATACTCATTACTCTTATTATTATCAATCTAACGCATATTATTAGCCATATTATGCTTATATGATCGACAGAACGTCTATTACTATACTTATTACACTTATTATTATCAATGTAACTCATATTATTAGCCATATTATGCTTATATGATCGATAGAACGACAATTACTATACTTATTACTCTTATTATTATCAATCTAACTCATATTATTAGCCATATTGTGCTTATATGAGCGATAGAACGACAATTACTATACTTATTACTCTTATTATTATCAATCTAACTCATATTATTAGCCATATTATGCTTAAATGATCGATAGAACGACAATTACTATACTTATTACTCTTATTATTATCAATCTAACTCGTATTATTAGCCATATTATGCTTACATGATCGATAGAACGAGAATTACTATACTCACTACTCTTAGTATTATCAATCTAACTCATATTATTAGCCATATTATGCTTATATGATCGATAGAACGACAATTACCAAACTTGTTACTCTTATTGTTGTCAATCTAACTCATATTATTAGCCATATTATGCTTATATGATCGATAGAACGAGAATTACTATACTCACTACTCTTAGTATTATCAATCTAACTCATATTATTAGCCAAACTATGCTTATATTATGGATAGAACGACAATTACAATACCTATTACTGTTATTATTATCAATCTAACTCATATTATTAGCCATATTATGCTTAAATGATCGATAGAACGACAATTACTATACCTATTACTCTTATTATTATCAATCTAACTCGTATTATTAGCCATATTATGCTTATATGATCGATAGAACGACAAATACTATACTTATTACTCTTATTATTATCAATCTAACTCATATTATTAGCCATATTATGCTTATATGATCGATAGAACGAGAATTACTATACTCACTACTCTTAGTATTATCAATCTAACTCATATTATTAGCCATATTATGGTTATATTATCATTAGAACGACAATTACTATACTTATTACTGTTATTGTTATCAATCTAACTCATATTATTAGCCATATTATGCTTATATGATCGATAGAACGAGAATTACTATACTCACTACTCTTAGTATTATCAATCTAACTCATATTATTAGCCATATTATGCTTATATGATCGATAGAACGACAATTACTAAACTTGTTACTCTTATTGTTATCAATCTAACTCATATTATTAACCATATTATGCAGATATGATCGATAGACCTACAATTACTATACTCATTACTCTTATTATTATCAATCTAACTCATATTATTAGCCATATTATGCTTAAATGATCGATAGAACGACCATTACTATACTCATTACTCTTATTATTATCAATCTAACGCATATTATTAGCCATATTATGCTTATATGATCGATAGAACGTCTATTACTATACTTATTACACTTATTATTATCAATGTAACTCATATTATTAGCCATATTATGCTTATATGATCGATAGAACGACAATTACTATACTTATTACTCTTATTATTATCAATCTAACTCGTATTATTAGCCATATTATGCTTATATGATCGATAGAATGAGAATTACTATACTCACTACTCTTAGTATTATCACTCTAACTCATATTATTAGCCTTATTATGCTTATATGATCGATAGAACGACAATTACTGTAGTTATTACTCTTATTATTATCAATCTAACTCGTATTATTAGCCATATTATGCTTATATGATCGATAGAACGACAAATACTATACTTATTTCTCTTATTATTATCAATCTAACTCATATTGTTAGCCATATTATGGTTATGTGATCGATAGAACGACAATTACTATACTCACTACTCTTAGTATTATCAATCTAACTCATATTATTAGCCATACTATGCTTATATTATCGATAGAACGACAATCACAATACCTATTACTGTTATTATTATCAATCTAACTCATACTATTAGCCATATTATGCTCAAATGATCGATAGAACGACAAATACTATACTTATTACTCTTATTATTATCAATCTAACTCATATTATTAACCATATTATGCAGATATGATCGATAGAACTACAATTACTATACTCATTACTCTTATTATTATCAATCTAACTCATATTATTAGCCATATTATGCTCAAATGATCGATAGAGCGACAAATACTATACTTATTACTCTTATTATTATCAATCTAACTCACATTATTAACCATATTATGCAGATATGATCGATAGAACTACAATTACTATACTCATTACTCTTATTATTATCAATCTAACTCATATTATTAGCCATATTGTGCTTATATGAGCGATAGAACGACAATTACTATACTTATTACTCTTATTATTATCAATCTAACTCATATTATTAGCCATATTATGCTTAAATGATCGATAGAACGACAATTACGATACTTATTACTCTTATTATTATCAATCTAACTCGTATTATTAGCCATATTATGCTTATATGATCGATAGAACGACAAATACTATACTTATTTCTCTTATTATTATCAATCTAACTCATATTATTAGCCATATTATGCTCAAATGATCGATAGAACGACAAATACTATACTTATTACTCTTATTATTATCAATCTAACTCATATTATTAACCATATTATGCAGATATGATCGATAGAACTACAATTACTATACTCATTACTCTTATTATTATCAATCTAACTCATATTATTAGCCATATTGTGCTTATATGAGCGATAGGACGACAATTGCTATACTTATTACTCTTATTATTATCAATCTAACTCATATTATTAGCCATATTATGCTCAAATGATCGATAGAACGACAATCACTATACTTATTACTCTTATTATTATCAATCTAACTCATATTATTAGCCATATTATGCTTATATGATCGATAGAACGACAAATACTATACTTATTACTCTTATTATTATCAATCTAACTCATATTATTAACCATATTATGCAGATATGATCGATAGAACTACAATTACTATACACATTACTCTTATTATTATCAATCTAACTCATATTATTAGCCATATTATGCTTAAATGATCGATAGAACGACCATTACTATACTCATTACTCTTATTATTATCAATCTAACTCGTATTATTAGCCATATTATGCTTATATGATCGATAGAATGAGAATTACTATACTCACTACTCTTAGTATTATCACTCTAACTCATATTATTAGCCATATTATGCTTATATTATCGATATTACGACAATTACAATACCTATTTCTGTTATTATTATCAATCTAACTCATATTATTAGCCATATTATGCTTAAATGATCGATAGAACGACAATCACTATACTTATTACTCTTATTATTATCAATCTAACTCATATTATTAGCCATATTATGCTTATATGATCGATAGAACGACAAATACTATACTTATTACTCTTATTATTATCAATCTAACTCATATTATTAACCATATTACGCAGATATGATCGATAGAACTACAATTACTATACTCATTACTCTTATTATTATCAATCTAACTCATATTATTAGCCATATTATGCTTAAATGATCGATAGAACGACCATTACTATACTCATTACTCTTATTATTATCAATCTAACTCATATTATTAGCCATATTGTGCTTATATGAGCGATAGAACGACAATTACTATACTTATTACACTTATTATTATCAATCTAACTAATATTATTAGCCATATTATGCTTATATGATGGATAGAACGACAATTACTATACTTATTAGTCTTATTATTATCAATCTAACTCGTATTATTAGCCATATTATGCTTATATGATCGATAGAACGACAAATACTATACTTATTACTCTTATTATTATCAATCTAACTCATATTATTAGCCATATTCTGCTTATATGATCGATAGAACGAGAATTACTATACTCACTACTCTTAGTATTATCAATCTAACTCATATTATTAGCCATATTATGCTTATATTATCGATATTACGACAATTACAATACCTATTTCTGTTATTATTATCAATCTAACTCATATTATTAGCCATATTATGCTTAAATGATCGATAGAACTACAATTACTATACTTATTACTCTTATTATTATCAATCTAACTCATGCTATTAGCCATATTATGGTTATATTATCGATAGAACGACAATTACTATACTTATTACTGTTATTATTATCAATCTAACTCATATTATTAGCCATATTATGCTTAAATGGTCGATCGAACTTCAATTACTAAACTTGTTACTCTTATTGTTATCAATCTAACTCATATTTTTAGCCATATTATGCAGATATGATCGATAGAACTACAATTACTATACTCATTACTCTTATTATTATCAATCTAACTCATATTATTAGCCATATTATGCTTAATTGATCGATAGAACGACCATTACTATACTCATTACTCTTATTATTATCAATCTAACGCATATTATTAGCCATATTATGCTTATATGATCGACAGAACGTCTATCACTATACTTATTACACTTATTATTATCAATGTAACTCATATTATTAGCCATATTATGCTTTGTAACGAGGCATATTTTCATTGGGTTGATTGCCTCGTTTTTTTTGGGTTATGCCTCGTTACGATGATCCTCCCGAATTGCCAGCCCCACTCCTCCGCCCAAGCGGACCACCTTGCCGCTGGGGCAAGTATGAGTGAGCGTGTGTGTGTGTTTTTCTTTTCTTTTTCGTGTGTTTTTTTTATTTTCTATTTATTTCGGAAGCCACGCTTTTCTTTCTCCCCTTCCCCCTTCTCCAACACCAGGAAGGAGCCGCTGCTGTCCCTGGTCGCGGAGGAACCTCTCCCTGAGTGACGGAGGCGCGGGATGGGCCCACCAAAGAAGACCCCGGCTGTCCGGTCGCGGTGCCACCCCGTCACCCTCCGCGGGGGCGACCGGCAGCCCACCACCGGGAAACGCCAGGCCTGGGGACGAGCCACCCCCGACTGCCACCTCGAGAGGGCCCCAGGACCTGGCCACCAGACGTCGCAGTGGAATGGCCCATCCTCGACGCCGAAATCCTCGGGGTGGGGGAATACCGCGAACCAGGGAAGAAGAGGATGGAAGAGAGAAGCCAGCGAGCTGCCGTGACGGGAAGGCGGTTTTTTTTTTTCCCCCGCAAAAATCCCCGCTTAAGCCGCAGTTCCAAATCTCTTCTTTGCCGTCTCGTTTTTAGTTTCTGTTAATTTGTAGTGCGTTCCGTTTTTTCTACCTTGTGTTTTTTTTTTTTCCCTACTGTGTATTGTGTGCCTGCGTGGAGTGTGTGTCGCCGCCGCCCCTGTGTGGAATTTTTGGGAGTACACCAGCGCAAAAAGGTAGGAGTCATCTCCGTACCCTGTTTATTGTTAGTCATTTGCGCGTGGGCGAGGGCGATAGGACCCCTGGCCCCAGTGACGAGGACCCTAGAGGCCGCGGACAGTCTACACGACACTGTCCCCTCTAATTTAGTTCTTCTTCGTTTCGCTGTATTTTGGTATTTAGGACCAACGTCCCCTTATTGTCCACGACCCCTAAGAGGGCGTGTTCCTTCGCGGGCGAATACCACAGCGTTCTTTTTGTATTTCCGATCTTTGTACTCGCGCGTACCGTGAGCCCCCGCGCCGCGAAAGCCTCCCTCGCAACTGGCGAGTCGACCCCTTTCCCTCGACCGTTGCTTGTAACGCGTGGGGCCCACGCGAATTCATTTTTTCTGTTTTGCTTGAGTGGCCTACTTGGAGGCCCGAATAAAAGCATTTTCTATTGGATACGAACTCGCGGGTCCTTTACTAATTTTTTTTTCTGACCCCCTCTGATTCCCGCTCCCGACAGAGCAGCCGGAAGGGCGATTACTCCGGACGAGTGCATTAGCACTGGCGCCCCATTAAAGAAATCGTCCGTGGGTGTGAGCATCGGTGCGTGGAGGGCCGTTTTCCCTAACTGCCCCCACTCCAGGGAACCCCCTTCGGGCTTTCCCCCCACCGATCCGTCACAGCTTATATGATCGATAGAACGACAATTACTATACTTATTACTCTTATTATTATCAATCTAACTCATATTATTAGCCATATTGTGCTTATATGAGCGATAGAACGACAATTACTATACTTATTACTCTTATTATTATCAATCTAACTCATATTATTAGCCATATTATGCTTAAATGATCGATAGAACGACAATTACTATACTTATTACTCTTATTATTATCAATCTAACTCGTATTATTAGCCATATTATGCTTACATGATCGATAGAACGAGAATTACTATACTCACTACTCTTAGTATTATCAATCTAACTCATATTATTAGCCATATTATGCTTATATGATCGATAGAACGACAATTACCAAACTTGTTACTCTTATTGTTGTCAATCTAACTCATATTATTAGCCATATTATGCTTATATGATCGATAGAACGAGAATTACTATACTCACTACTCTTAGTATTATCAATCTAACTCATATTATTAGCCAAACTATGCTTATATTATGGATAGAACGACAATTACAATACCTATTACTGTTATTATTATCAATCTAACTCATATTATTAGCCATATTATGCTTAAATGATCGATAGAACGACAATTACTATACCTATTACTCTTATTATTATCAATCTAACTCGTATTATTAGCCATATTATGCTTATATGATCGATAGAACGACAAATACTATACTTATTACTCTTATTATTATCAATCTAACTCATATTATTAGCCATATTATGCTTATATGATCGATAGAACGAGAATTACTATACTCACTACTCTTAGTATTATCAATCTAACTCATATTATTAGCCATATTATGGTTATATTATCATTAGAACGACAATTACTATACTTATTACTGTTATTGTTATCAATCTAACTCATATTATTAGCCATATTATGCTTATATGATCGATAGAACGAGAATTACTATACTCACTACTCTTAGTATTATCAATCTAACTCATATTATTAGCCATATTATGCTTATATGATCGATAGAACGACAATTACTAAACTTGTTACTCTTATTGTTATCAATCTAACTCATATTATTAACCATATTATGCAGATATGATCGATAGAACTACAATTACTATACTCATTACTCTTATTATTATCAATCTAACTCATATTATTAGCCATATTATGCTTAATTGATCGATAGAACGACCATTACTATACTCATTACTCTTATTATTATCAATCTAACGCATATTATTAGCCATATTATGCTTATATGATCGACAGAACGTCTATTACTATACTTATTACACTTATTATTATCAATGTAACTCATATTATTAGCCATATTATGCTTATATGATCGATAGAACGACAATTACTATACTTATTACTCTTATTATTATCAATCTAACTCATATTATTAGCCATATTGTGCTTATATGAGCGATAGAACGACAATTACTATACTTATTACTCTTATTATTATCAATCTAACTCATATTATTAGCCATATTATGCTTAAATGATCGATAGAACGACAATTACTATACTTATTACTCTTATTATTATCAATCTAACTCGTATTATTAGCCATATTATGCTTACATGATCGATAGAACGAGAATTACTATACTCACTACTCTTAGTATTATCAATCTAACTCATATTATTAGCCATATTATGCTTATATGATCGATAGAACGACAATTACCAAACTTGTTACTCTTATTGTTGTCAATCTAACTCATATTATTAGCCATATTATGCTTATATGATCGATAGAACGAGAATTACTATACTCACTACTCTTAGTATTATCAATCTAACTCATATTATTAGCCAAACTATGCTTATATTATGGATAGAACGACAATTACAATACCTATTACTGTTATTATTATCAATCTAACTCATATTATTAGCCATATTATGCTTAAATGATCGATAGAACGACAATTACTATACCTATTACTCTTATTATTATCAATCTAACTCGTATTATTAGCCATATTATGCTTATATGATCGATAGAACGACAAATACTATACTTATTACTCTTATTATTATCAATCTAACTCATATTATTAGCCATATTATGCTTATATGATCGATAGAACGAGAATTACTATACTCACTACTCTTAGTATTATCAATCTAACTCATATTATTAGCCATATTATGGTTATATTATCATTAGAACGACAATTACTATACTTATTACTGTTATTGTTATCAATCTAACTCATATTATTAGCCATATTATGCTTATATGATCGATAGAACGAGAATTACTATACTCACTACTCTTAGTATTATCAATCTAACTCATATTATTAGCCATATTATGCTTATATGATCGATAGAACGACAATTACTAAACTTGTTACTCTTATTGTTATCAATCTAACTCATATTATTAACCATATTATGCAGATATGATCGATAGACCTACAATTACTATACTCATTACTCTTATTATTATCAATCTAACTCATATTATTAGCCATATTATGCTTAAATGATCGATAGAACGACCATTACTATACTCATTACTCTTATTATTATCAATCTAACGCATATTATTAGCCATATTATGCTTATATGATCGATAGAACGTCTATTACTATACTTATTACACTTATTATTATCAATGTAACTCATATTATTAGCCATATTATGCTTATATGATCGATAGAACGACAATTACTATACTTATTACTCTTATTATTATCAATCTAACTCGTATTATTAGCCATATTATGCTTATATGATCGATAGAATGAGAATTACTATACTCACTACTCTTAGTATTATCACTCTAACTCATATTATTAGCCTTATTATGCTTATATGATCGATAGAACGACAATTACTGTAGTTATTACTCTTATTATTATCAATCTAACTCGTATTATTAGCCATATTATGCTTATATGATCGATAGAACGACAAATACTATACTTATTTCTCTTATTATTATCAATCTAACTCATATTGTTAGCCATATTATGGTTATGTGATCGATAGAACGACAATTACTATACTCACTACTCTTAGTATTATCAATCTAACTCATATTATTAGCCATACTATGCTTATATTATCGATAGAACGACAATCACAATACCTATTACTGTTATTATTATCAATCTAACTCATACTATTAGCCATATTATGCTCAAATGATCGATAGAACGACAAATACTATACTTATTACTCTTATTATTATCAATCTAACTCATATTATTAACCATATTATGCAGATATGATCGATAGAACTACAATTACTATACTCATTACTCTTATTATTATCAATCTAACTCATATTATTAGCCATATTATGCTCAAATGATCGATAGAGCGACAAATACTATACTTATTACTCTTATTATTATCAATCTAACTCACATTATTAACCATATTATGCAGATATGATCGATAGAACTACAATTACTATACTCATTACTCTTATTATTATCAATCTAACTCATATTATTAGCCATATTGTGCTTATATGAGCGATAGAACGACAATTACTATACTTATTACTCTTATTATTATCAATCTAACTCATATTATTAGCCATATTATGCTTAAATGATCGATAGAACGACAATTACGATACTTATTACTCTTATTATTATCAATCTAACTCGTATTATTAGCCATATTATGCTTATATGATCGATAGAACGACAAATACTATACTTATTTCTCTTATTATTATCAATCTAACTCATATTATTAGCCATATTATGCTCAAATGATCGATAGAACGACAAATACTATACTTATTACTCTTATTATTATCAATCTAACACATATTATTAACCATATTATGCAGATATGATCGATAGAACTACAATTACTATACTCATTACTCTTATTATTATCAATCTAACTCATATTATTAGCCATATTGTGCTTATATGAGCGATAGGACGACAATTGCTATACTTATTACTCTTATTATTATCAATCTAACTCATATTATTAGCCATATTATGCTCAAATGATCGATAGAACGACAATCACTATACTTATTACTCTTATTATTATCAATCTAACTCATATTATTAGCCATATTATGCTTATATGATCGATAGAACGACAAATACTATACTTATTACTCTTATTATTATCAATCTAACTCATATTATTAACCATATTATGCAGATATGATCGATAGAACTACAATTACTATACACATTACTCTTATTATTATCAATCTAACTCATATTATTAGCCATATTATGCTTAAATGATCGATAGAACGACCATTACTATACTCATTACTCTTATTATTATCAATCTAACTCGTATTATTAGCCATATTATGCTTATATGATCGATAGAATGAGAATTACTATACTCACTACTCTTAGTATTATCACTCTAACTCATATTATTAGCCATATTATGCTTATATGATCGATAGAACGACAATTACTATACTTATTACTCTTATTATTATCAATCTAACTCATATTATTAGCCATATTGTGCTTATATGAGCGGTAGAACGACAATTACTATACTTATTACACTTATTATTATCAATCTAACTAATATTATTAGCCATATTATGCTTATATGATGGATAGAACGACAATTACTATACTTATTACTCTTATTATTATCAATCTAACTCGTATTATTAGCCATATTATGCTTATATGATCGATAGAACGACAAATACTATACTTATTACTCTTATTATTATCAATCTAACTCATATTATTAGCCATATTATGCTTATATGATCGATAGAACGAGAATTACTATACTCACTACTCTTAGTATTATCAATCTAACTCATATTATTAGCCATATTATGCTTATATGATCGATAGAACGACAATTAGTAAACTTGTTACTCTTTTTGTTATCAATCTAACTCATATTATTAGCCATATTATGCTTATATGATCGATAGAACGAGAATTACTATACTCACTACTCTTAGTATTATCAATCTAACTCATATTATTAGCCATATTATGCTTATATGAGCGATAGAACGACAATTACTATACTCACTACTCTTAGTATTATCAATCTAACTCATATTATTAGCCAAACTATGCTTATATTATGGATAGAACGACAATTACAATACCTATTACTGTTATTATTATCAATCTAACTCATATTATTAGCCATATTATGCTTAAATGATCGATAGAACGACAATTACTATACCTATTACTCTTATTATTATCAATCTAA
Organism: Megachile rotundata; assembly: GCF_050947335.1. Taxonomy (NCBI): domain Eukaryota; kingdom Metazoa; phylum Arthropoda; class Insecta; order Hymenoptera; family Megachilidae; genus Megachile; species Megachile rotundata. The sequence goes on from NW_027474392.1 coordinate 38,425, forward strand.
CTCGTATTATTAGCCATATTATGCTTATATGATCGATAGAACGACAAATACTATACTTATTACTCTTATTATTATCAATCTAACTCATATTATTAGCCATATTATGCTTATATGATCGATAGAACGAGAATTACTATACTCACTACTCTTAGTATTATCAATCTAACTCATATTATTAGCCATATTATGCTTAAATGATCGATAGAACGACCATTACTATACTCATTACTCTTATTATTATCAATCTAACGCATATTATTAGCCATATTATGCTTATATGATCGATAGAACGAGAATTACTATACTCACTACTCTTAGTATTATCAATCTAACTCATATTATTAGCCATATTATGCTTATATGATCGATAGAACGACAATTACCAAACTTGTTACTCTTATTGTTGTCAATCTAACTCATATTATTAGCCATATTATGCTTATATGATCGATAGAACGAGAATTACTATACTCACTACTCTTAGTATTATCAATCTAACTCATATTATTAGCCAAACTATGCTTATATTATGGATAGAACGACAATTACAATACCTATTACTGTTATTATTATCAATCTAACTCATATTATTAGCCATATTATGCTTAAATGATCGATAGAACGACAATTACTATACCTATTACTCTTATTATTATCAATCTAACTCGTATTATTAGCCATATTATGCTTATATGATCGATAGAACGACAAATACTATACTTATTACTCTTATTATTATCAATCTAACTCATATTATTAGCCATATTATGCTTATATGATCGATAGAACGAGAATTACTATACTCACTACTCTTAGTATTATCAATCTAACTCATATTATTAGCCATATTATGGTTATATTATCATTAGAACGACAATTACTATACTTATTACTGTTATTGTTATCAATCTAACTCATATTATTAGCCATATTATGCTTATATGATCGATAGAACGAGAATTACTATACTCACTACTCTTAGTATTATCAATCTAACTCATATTATTAGCCATATTATGCTTATATGATCGATAGAACAACAATTACTAAACTTGTTACTCTTATTGTTATCAATCTAACTGATATTATTAACCATATTATGCAGATATGATCGATAGAACTACAATTACTATACTCATTACTCTTATTATTATCAATCTAACTCATATTATTAGCCATATTATGCTTAAATGATCGATAGAACGACCATTACTATACTCATTACTCTTATTATTATCAATCTAACGCATATTATTAGCCATATTATGCTTATATGATCGATAGAACGTCTATTACTATACTTATTACACTTATTATTATCAATGTAACTCATATTATTAGCCATATTATGCTTATATGATCGATAGAACGACAATTACTATACTTATTACTCTTATTATTATCAATCTAACTCGTATTATTAGCCATATTATGCTTATATGATCGATAGAATGAGAATTACTATACTCACTACTCTTAGTATTATCACTCTAACTCATATTATTAGCCTTATTATGCTTATATGATCGATAGAACGACAATTACTGTAGTTATTACTCTTATTATTATCAATCTAACTCGTATTATTAGCCATATTATGCTTATATGATCGATAGAACGACAAATACTATACTTATTTCTCTTATTATTATCAATCTAACTCATATTGTTAGCCATATTATGGTTATGTGATCGATAGAACGACAATTACTATACTCACTACTCTTAGTATTATCAATCTAACTCATATTATTAGCCATACTATGCTTATATTATCGATAGAACGACAATCACAATACCTATTACTGTTATTATTATCAATCTAACTCATACTATTAGCCATATTATGCTCAAATGATCGATAGAACGACAAATACTATACTTATTACTCTTATTATTATCAATCTAACTCATATTATTAACCATATTATGCAGATATGATCGATAGAACTACAATTACTATACTCATTACTCTTATTATTATCAATCTAACTCATATTATTAGCCATATTATGCTTAAATGATCGATAGAACGACCATTACTATACTCATTACTCTTATTATTATCAATCTAACGCATATTATTAGCCATATTATGCTTATATGATCGATAGAACGAGAATTACTATACTCACTACTCTTAGTATTATCAATCTAACTCATATTATTAGCCATACTATGCTTATATGATCGATAGAACGACAATTACTAAACTTGTTACTCTTATTGTTGTCAATCTAACTCATATTAATAGCCATATTATGCTTATATGATCGATAGAACGAGAATTACTATACTCACTACTCTTGGTATTATCAATCTAACTCATATTATTAGCCATACTATGCTTATATTATCGATAGAACGACAATTACAATACCTATTACTGTTATTATTATCAATCTAACTCATATTATTAGCCATATTATGCTCAAATGATCGATAGAACGACAAATACTATACTTATTACTCTTATTATTATCAATCTAACTCATATTATTAACCATATTATGCAGATATGATCGATAGAACTACAATTACTATACTCATTACTCTTATTATTATCAATCTAACTCATATTATTAGCCATATTGTGCTTATATGAGCGATAGAACGACAATTACTATACTTATTACTCTTATTATTATCAATCTAACTCGTATTATTAGCCATATTATGCTTATATGATCGATAGAACGACAAATACTATACTTATTTCTCTTATTATTATCAATCTAACTCATATTATTAGCCATATTATGCTCAAATGATCGATAGAACGACAAATACTATACTTATTACTCTTATTATTATCAATCTAACTCATATTATTAACCATATTATGCAGATATGATCGATAGAACTACAATTACTATACTCATTACTCTTATTATTATCAATCTAACTCATATTATTAGCCATATTGTGCTTATATGAGCGATAGAACGACAATTACTATACTTATTACTCTTATTATTATCAATCTAACTCATATTATTAGCCATATTATGCTCAAATGATCGATAGAACGACAATCACTATACTTATTACTCTTATTATTATCAATCTAACTCATATTATTAGCCATATTATGCTTATATGATCGATAGAACGACAAATACTATACTTATTACTCTTATTATTATCAATCTAACTCATATTATTAGCCATATTATGCAGATATGATCGATAGAACTACAATTACTATACACATTACTCTTATTATTATCAATCTAACTCATATTATTAGCCATATTATGCTTAAATGATCGATAGAACGACCATTACTATACTCATTACTCTTATTATTATCAATCTAACTCGTATTATTAGCCATATTATGCTTATATGATCGATAGAATGAGAATTACTATACTCACTACTCTTAGTATTATCACTCTAACTCATATTATTAGCCATATTATGCTTATATGATCGATAGAACGACAATTACTATACTTATTACTCTTATTATTATCAATCTAACTCATATTATTAGCCATATTGTGCTTATATGAGCGGTAGAACGACAATTACTATACTTATTACACTTATTATTATCAATCTAACTAATATTATTAGCCATATTATGCTTATATGATGGATAGAACGACAATTACTATACTTATTACTCTTATTATTATCAATCTAACTCGTATTATTAGCCATATTATGCTTATATGAGCGATAGAACGACAATTACTATACTCACTACTCTTAGTATTATCAATCTAACTCATATTATTAGCCAAACTATGCTTATATTATGGATAGAACGACAATTACAATACCTATTACTGTTATTATTATCAATCTAACTCATATTATTAGCCATATTATGCTTAAATGATCGATAGAACGACAATTACTATACCTATTACTCTTATTATTATCAATCTAACTCGTATTATTAGCCATATTATGCTTATATGATCGATAGAACGACAAATACTATACTTATTACTCTTATTATTATCAATCTAACTCATATTATTAGCCATATTATGCTTATATGATCGATAGAACGAGAATTACTATACTCACTACTCTTAGTATTATCAATCTAACTCATATTATTAGCAATATTATGCTTAAATGATCGATAGAACGACCATTACTATACTCATTACTCTTATTATTATCAATCTAACGCATATTATTAGCCATATTATGCTTATATGATCGATAGAACGAGAATTACTATACTCACTACTCTTAGTATTATCAATCTAACTCATATTATTAGCCATATTATGCTTATATGATCGATAGAACGACAATTACCAAACTTGTTACTCTTATTGTTGTCAATCTAACTCATATTATTAGCCATATTATGCTTATATGATCGATAGAACGAGAATTACTATACTCACAACTCTTAGTATTATCAATCTAACTCATATTATTAGCCAAACTATGCTTATATTATGGATAGAACGACAATTACAATACCTATTACTGTTATTATTATCAATCTAACTCATATTATTAGCCATATTATGCTTAAATGATCGATAGAACGACAATTACTATACCTATTACTCTTATTATTATCAATCTAACTCGTATTATTAGCCATATTATGCTTATATGATCGATAGAACGACAAATACTATACTTATTACTCTTATTATTATCAATCTAACTCATATTATTAGCCATATTATGCTTATATGATCGATAGAACGAGAATTACTATACTCACTACTCTTAGTATTATCAATCTAACTCATATTATTAGCCATATTATGGTTATATTATCATTAGAACGACAATTACTATACTTATTACTGTTATTGTTATCAATCTAACTCATATTATTAGCCATATTATGCTTATATGATCGATAGAACGAGAATTACTATACTCACTACTCTTAGTATTATCAATCTAACTCATATTATTAGCCATATTATGCTTATATGATCGATAGAACGACAATTACTAAACTTGTTACTCTTATTGTTATCAATCTAACTCATATTATTAACCATATTATGCAGATATGATCGATAGAACTACAATTACTATACTCATTACTCTTATTATTATCAATCTAACTCATATTATTAGCCATATTATGCTTAAATGATCGATAGAACGACCATTATTATACTCATTACTCTTATTATTATCAATCTAACGCATATTATTAGCCATATTATGCTTATATGATCGATAGAACGTCTATTACTATACTTATTACACTTATTATTATCAATGTAACTCATATTATTAGCCATATTATGCTTATATGATCGATAGAACGACAATTACTATACTTATTACTCTTATTATTATCAATCTAACTCGTATTATTAGCCATATTATGCTTATATGATCGATAGAATGAGAATTACTATACTCACTACTCTTAGTATTATCACTCTAACTCATATTATTAGCCTTATTATGCTTATATGATCGATAGAACGACAATTACTGTAGTTATTACTCTTATTATTATCAATCTAACTCGTATTATTAGCCATATTATGCTTATATGATCGATAGAACGACAAATACTATACTTATTTCTCTTATTATTATCAATCTAACTCATATTGTTAGCCATATTATGGTTATGTGATCGATAGAACGACAATTACTATACTCACTACTCTTAGTATTATCAATCTAACTCATATTATTAGCCATACTATGCTTATATTATCGATAGAACCACAATCACAATACCTATTACTGTTATTATTATCAATCTAACTCATATTATTAGCCATATTATGCTTAAATGATCGATAGAACGACCATTACTATACTCATTACTCTTATTATTATCAATCTAACTCGTATTATTAGCCATATTATGCTTATATGATCGATAGAATGAGAATTACTATACTCACTACTCTTAGTATTATCACTCTAACTCATATTATTAGCCATATTATGCTTATATGATCGATAGAACGACAATTACTATACTTATTACTCTTATTATTATCAATCTAACTCATATTATTAGCCATATTGTGCTTATATGAGCGGTAGAACGACAATTACTATACTTATTACACTTATTATTATCAATCTAACTAATATTATTAGCCATATTATGCTTATATGATGGATAGAACGACAATTACTATACTTATTACTCTTATTATTATCAATCTAACTCGTATTATTAGCCATATTATGCTTATATGAGCGATAGAACGACAATTACTATACTCACTACTCTTAGTATTATCAATCTAACTCATATTATTAGCCAAACTATGCTTATATTATGGATAGAACGACAATTACAATACCTATTACTGTTATTATTATCAATCTAACTCATATTATTAGCCATATTATGCTTAAATGATCGATAGAACGACAATTACTATACCTATTACTCTTATTATTATCAATCTAACTCGTATTATTAGCCATATTATGCTTATATGATCGATAGAACGACAAATACTATACTTATTACTCTTATTATTATCAATCTAACTCATATTATTAGCCATATTATGCTTATATGATCGATAGAACGAGAATTACTATACTCACTACTCTTAGTATTATCAATCTAACTCATATTATTAGCCATATTATGCTTAAATGATCGATAGAACGACCATTACTATACTCATTACTCTTATTATTATCAATCTAACGCATATTATTAGCCATATTATGCTTATATGATCGATAGAACGAGAATTACTATACTCACTACTCTTAGTATTATCAATCTAACTCATATTATTAGCCATATTATGCTTATATGATCGATAGAACGACAATTACCAAACTTGTTACTCTTATTGTTGTCAATCTAACTCATATTATTAGCCATATTATGCTTATATGATCGATAGAACGAGAATTACTATACTCACTACTCTTAGTATTATCAATCTAACTCATATTATTAGCCAAACTATGCTTATATTATGGATAGAACGACAATTACAATACCTATTACTGTTATTATTATCAATCTAACTCATATTATTAGCCATATTATGCTTAAATGATCGATAGAACGACAATTACTATACCTATTACTCTTATTATTATCAATCTAACTCGTATTATTAGCCATATTATGCTTATATGATCGATAGAACGACAAATACTATACTTATTACTCTTATTATTATCAATCTAACTCATATTATTAGCCATATTATGCTTATATGATCGATAGAACGAGAATTACTATACTCACTACTCTTAGTATTATCAATCTAACTCATATTATTAGCCATATTATGGTTATATTATCATTAGAACGACAATTACTATACTCATTACTCTTATTATTATCAATCTAACTCATATTATTAGCCATATTATGCTTAAATGATCGATAGAACGACCATTACTATACTCATTACTCTTATTATTATCAATCTAACGCATATTATTAGCCATATTATGCTTATATGATCGATAGAACGTCTATTACTATACTTATTACACTTATTATTATCAATGTAACTCATATTATTAGCCATATTATGCTTATATGATCGATAGAACGACAATTACTATACTTATTACTCTTATTATTATCAATCTAACTCGTATTATTAGCCATATTATGCTTATATGATCGATAGAATGAGAATTACTATACTCACTACTCTTAGTATTATCACTCTAACTCATATTATTAGCCTTATTATGCTTATATGATCGATAGAACGCCAATTACTGTAGTTATTACTCTTATTATTATCAATCTAACTCGTATTATTAGCCATATTATGCTTATATGATCGATAGAACGACAAATACTATACTTATTTCTCTTATTATTATCAATCTAACTCATATTGTTAGCCATATTATGGTTATGTGATCGATAGAACGACAATTACTATACTCACTACTCTTAGTATTATCAATCTAACTCATATTATTAGCCATACTATGCTTATATTATCGATAGAACGACAATCACAATACCTATTACTGTTATTATTATCAATCTAACTCATACTATTAGCCATATTATGCTCAAATGATCGATAGAACGACAAATACTATACTTATTACTCTTATTATTATCAATCTAACTCATATTATTAACCATATTATGCAGATATGATCGATAGAACTACAATTACTATACTCATTACTCTTATTATTATCAATCTAACTCATATTATTAGCCATATTATGCTTAAATGATCGATAGAACGACCATTACTATACTCATTACTCTTATTATTATCAATCTAACGCATATTATTAGCCATATTATGCTTATATGATCGATAGAACGAGAATTACTATACTCACTACTCTTAGTATTATCAATCTAACTCATATTATTAGCCATACTATGCTTATATGATCGATAGAACGACAATTACTAAACTTGTTACTCTTATTGTTGTCAATCTAACTCATATTATTAGCCATATTATGCTTATATGATCGATAGAACGAGAATTACTATACTCACTACTCTTAGTATTATCAATCTAACTCATATTATTAGCCATACTATGCTTATATTATCGATAGAACGACAATTACACTACCTATTACTGTTATTATTATCAATCTAACTCATATTATTAGCCATATTATGCTCAAATGATCGATAGAACGACAAATACTATACTTATTACTCTTATTATTATCAATCTAACTCATATTATTAACCATATTATGCAGATATGATCGATAGAACTACAATTACTATACTCATTACTCTTATTATTATCAATCTAACTCATATTATTAGCCATATTATGCTCGAATGATCGATAGAGCGACAAATACTATACTTATTACTCTTATTATTATCAATCTAACTCATATTATTAACCATATTATGCAGATATGATCGATAGAACTACAATTACTATACTCATTACTCTTATTATTATCAATCTAACTCATATTATTAGCCATATTGTGCTTATATGAGCGATAGAACGACAATTACTATACTTATTACTCTTATTATTATCAATCTAACTCATATTATTAGCCATATTATGCTTAAATGATCGATAGAACGACAATTACTATACTTATTACTCTTATTATTATCAATCTAACTCGTATTATTAGCCATATTATGCTTATATGATCGATAGAATGAGAATTACTATACTCACTACTCTTAGTATTATCACTCTAACTCATATTATTAGCCTTATTATGCTTATATGATAGATAGAACGACAATTACTGTAGTTATTACTCTTATTATTATCAATCTAACTCGTATTATTAGCCATATTATGCTTATATGATCGATAGAACGACAAATACTATACTTATTTCTCTTATTATTATCAATCTAACTCATATTGTTAGCCATATTATGGTTATGTGATCGATAGAACGACAATTACTATACTCACTACTCTTAGTATTATCAATCTAACTTATATTATTAGCCATACTATGCTTATATTATCGATAGAACGACAATTACAATACCTATTACTGTTATTATTATCAATCTAACTCATATTATTAGCCATATTATGCTCAAATGATCGATAGAACGACAAATACTATACTTATTACTCTTATTATTATCAATCTAACTCATATTATTAACCATATTATGCAGATATGATCGATAGAACTACAATTACTATACTCATTACTCTTATTATTATCAATCTAACTCATATTATTAGCCATATTATGCTTAAATGATCGATAGAACGACCATTACTATACTCATTACTCTTATTATTATCAATCTAACGCATATTATTAGCCATATTATGCTTATATGATCGATAGAACGAGAATTACTATACTCACTACTCTTAGTATTATCAATCTAACTCATATTATTAGCCATATTATGCTTATATGATCGATAGAACGACAATTACTAAACTTGTTACTCTTATTGTTGTCAATCTAACTCATATTATTAGCCATATTATGCTTATATGATCGATAGAACGAGAATTACTATACTCACTACTCTTAGTATTATCAATCTAACTCATATTATTAGCCATACTATGCTTATATTATCGATAGAACGACAATTACAATACCTATTACTGTTATTATTATCAATCTAACTCATATTATTAGCCATATTATGCTCAAATGATCGATAGAACGACAAATACTATACTTATTACTCTTATTATTATCAATC
>NW_027474393.1:0-48492 GCF_050947335.1 Megachile rotundata
ATCGATAGAACCACAATTACTGTACTTATTATTCTTATTTTTATCAACCTAATTCATATTATTGGCCACATTATGCTTATATGATCGATAGAACTACAATTTCTATACTTATTACTCTTATTATTATCAATCTAACTCATATTATTAACCATATTATGCTTATATGAGCAATAGAACTACAATTACTATACTTATTACTCTTATTATTATATATCTAACTCATATTATTAGCCATATTATGCCTATATGATCGATGGAACGACAATAATTATACTCATTACTCTTATTATTATCAATCTAACTCATATCATTAGCCATATTATGCTTCTATGATCGATAGAACTAGAATTACTATACTTATTACTCTTATTATTATCAATGTAACTCATATTATTAACAATATTATGCAGATATGATCGATAGAACTACAATTACTATACTCATTACTCTTATTATTATTATCAATCTAACTCATATTATTAGCAGTATTATGCTTATATGATCGATAGAACCACAATTACTGTACTTATTATTCTTATTTCTATCAACCTAACTCATATTATTAGCCATATTATGCTTAAATGATGGATAGATCGACAATTACTATACTTATTACTCTTATTATTATCAATCTAACTCATATTATTAACCCTATTATGCTTATATGAGCAATAGAACTACAAGTACTATACTTATTACTCTTATTATTATGAATTCAACTCATATTATTAGCCATATTATGCTAAAATGACCGATAGAACGACAATTACTATACTTATTACACTCACTATAATCAATCTAACTCGTATTATTAACCATGTTATGCAGATATGATCGATAGCACGACAATTACTCTACTTATTATTCTTATTTTTATCAATCTAACTCATATTATTAACCATATTATGCAGATATGATCGATAGGACGACAATTACTATACTTATTACACTTATTATCATCAATCTAACTCATATTATTAACCATATTATGCAGATATGATCGATAGAACTACAATTACTATACTTATTACTCTTATTATTATCAATCTAACTCATATTATTAGCCATATTATGCTTATATGATCGATAGAACGACAGTTACTATACTTGTTACTATTATTATTATCAATCTAACTCATATTATTAGCCATACTACGCTTATATGATCGACAGAACGACAATTACTATACTTATTACACTCACTGTTATCAATCTAACTCATATTATTAACCATATTATGCAAATATGATCGATAGAACGACAATTACTATACTTATTACTCTTATTATTATCAATCTAACTCATATTATTAGCCATAAGATGCTTAAATGATCGATAGAACGACAATCACTATACTTATTACTCTTATTATTATCATTCTAACTCATATTATTAGCCACATTATGCTTATATGATCGATAGAACTACAATTTCTATACTTATTACTCCTATTATTATCAATCTAACTCATATTATTAGCCATATTATGCTCATACGATCGATAGAACGACAATTACTATACTCATTACTCTTATTATTATCAATCTAACTCATATTATTAGCCATATTATGCTTATATGATCGATAGAACCACAATTACTGTACTTATTATTCTTATTTTTATCAACCTAATTCATATTATTGGCCACATTATGCTTATATGATCGATAGAACTACAATTTCTATACTTATTACTCTTATTATTATCAATCTAACTCATATTATTAACCATGTTATGCTTATATGAGCAATAGAACTACAATTACTATACTTATTACTCTTATTATTATATATCTAACTCATATTATTAGCCATATTATGCCTATATGATCGATAGAACGACAATAATTATACTCATTACTCTTATTATTATCAATCTAACTCATATCATTAGCCATATTATGCTTCTATGATCGATAGAACTAGAATTACTATACTTATTACTCTTATTATTATCAATGTAACTCATATTATTAACAATATTATGCAGATATGATCGATAGAACTACAATTACTATACTCATTACTCTTATTATTATTATCAATCTAACTCATATTATTAGCAGTATTATGCTTATATGATCGATAGAACCACAATTACTGTACTTATTATTCTTATTTCTATCAACCTAACTCATATTATTAGCCATATTATGCTTAAATGATGGATAGATCGACAATTACTATACTTATTACTCTTATTATTATCAATCTAACTCATATTATTAACCATATTATGCTTATATGAGCAATAGAACTACAAGTACTATACTTATTACTCTTATTATTATGAATTCAACTCATATTATTAGCCATATTATGCTAAAATGACCGATAGAACGACAATTACTATACTTATTACACTCACTATAATCAATCTAACTCGTATTATTAACCATGTTATGCAGATATGATCGATAGCACGACAATTACTCTACTTATTATTCTTATTTTTATCAATCTAACTCATATTATTAACCATATTATGCAGATATGATCGATAGGACGACAATTACTATACTTATTACACTTATTATCATCAATCTAACTCATATTATTAACCATATTATGCAGATATGATCGATACGACGACAATTACTATACTTATTACTCTTATTTTTATCAATCTAACTCATATTAATAGCCATATTATGCTTATACGATCGACAGAACGACTATAACTATACTCATTACTCTTATTATTATCAATCTAACTCATATTATTAGCCATAAGATGCTTAAATGATCGACAGAACGACAATTACTATACTTATTACACTCACTGTTATCAATCTAACTCATATTATTAACCATATTATGCAAATATGATCGATAGAACGACAATTACTATACTTATTACTCTTATTATTATCAATCTAACTCATATTATTAGCCATAAGATGCTTAAATGATCGATAGAACGACAATCACTATACTCATTACTCTTATTATTATCAATCTAACTCATATCATTAGCCATATTATGCTTATATGATCGATAGAACTAGAACTACTATACTTATTACTCTTTTTACTATCAATCTAACTCATATTATTAACCATATTATGCAGATATGATCGATAGAACTACAATTACTATACTTATTACTCTTATTATTATCAATCTAACTCATATTATTAGCCATATTATGCTTATATGATCGATAGAACGACAGTTACTATACTTGTTACTATTATTATTATCAATCTAACTCATATTATTAGCCATAAGATGCTTAAATGATCGATAGAACGACAATCACTATACTTATTACTCTTATTATTATCATTCTAACTCATATTATTAGCCATATTATGCTTATATGATCGATAGGACGACAATTACTATACTTATTACTCTTATTGTTATCAATCTAACTCATATTATTAGCCACATTATGCTTATATGATCGATAGAACTACAATTTCTATACTTATTACTCCTATTATTATCAATCTAACTCATATTATTAGCCATATTATGCTTATATGATCGATAGAACGACAACTACTATACTCATTACTCTTATTATTATCAATCTAACTCATATTATTAGCCATATTATGCTTATATGATCGATAGAACCACAATTACAGTACTTATTATTCTTATTTTTATCAACCTAATTCATATTATTGGCCACATTATGCTTATATGATCGATAGAACTACAATTTCTATACTTATTACTCTTATTATTATCAATCTAACTCATATTATTAACCATATTATGCTTATATGAGCAATAGAACTACAATTACTATACTTATTACACTCACTATTATCAATCTAACTCACATTATTAGCCATATTATGCTTATATGATCGATAGAACTACAATTACTATACTTATTACACTCACTATCATCAATCTAACTCATATTATTAGGCATATTATGCTTATATGATCGATAGAACCACAATTACTGTACTTATTATTCTTATTCCTATCAACCTAACTCATATTATTAGCCATATTATGCTTAAATGATGGATAGATCGACAATTACTATACTTATTACTCTTATTATTATCAATCTAACTCATATTATTAGCCATAAGATGCTTAAATGATCGATAGAACGACAATCACTATACTTATTACTCTTATTATTATCATTCTAACTCATATTATTAGCCATATTATGCTTATATGATCGATAGGACGACAATTACTATACTTATTACTCTTATTGTTATCAATCTAACTCATATTATTAGCCACATTATGCTTATATGATCGATAGAACTACAATTTCTATACTTATTACTCCTATGATTATCAATCTAACTCATATTATTAGCCATATTATGCTTATATGATCGATAGAACTACAATTTCTATACTTATTACTCCTATGATTATCAATCTAACTCATATTATTAGCCATATTATGCTTATATGATCGATAGAACGACAATTACTATACTCATTACTCTTATTATTATCAATCTAACTCATATTATTAGCCATATTATGCTTATATGATCGATAGGACGACAATTACTATACTTATTACTCTTATTGTTATCAATCTAACTCATATTATTAGCCACATTATGCTTATATGATCGATAGAACTACAATTTCTATACTTATTACTCCTATTATTATCAATCTAACTCATATTATTAGCCATATTATGCTTATATGATCGATAGAACGACAACTACTATACTCATTACTCTTATTATTATCAATCTAACTCATATTATTAGCCATATTATGCTTATATGATCGATAGAACCACAATTACAGTACTTATTATTCTTATTTTTATCAACCTAATTCATATTATTGGCCACATTATGCTTATATGATCGATAGAACTACAATTTCTATACTTATTACTCTTATTATTATCAATCTAACTCATATTATTAACCATATTATGCTTATATGAGCAATAGAACTACAATTACTATACTTATTACACTCACTATTATCAATCTAACTCACATTATTAGCCATATTATGCTTATATGATCGATAGAACTACAATTACTATACTTATTACACTCACTATCATCAATCTAACTCATATTAATAGCCATATTATGCTTATACGATCGATAGAACGACAATATCTATACTCATTACTCTTATTATTATCAATCTAACTCATATTATTAGCCATAAGATGCTTAAATGATCGATAGAACGACAATCACTATACTTATTACTCTTATTATTATCATTCTAACTCATATTATTGGCCATATTATGCTTATATGATCGACAGAACGACAATTACTATACTTATTACACTCAGTGTTATCAATCTAACTCATATTATTAGCCATATTATGCAGATATGATCGATAGGACGACAATTACTATACTTATTACACTTATTATTACCAATCTAACTCATATTATTAGCCATAATATGCTTATGTGTTTGATAGAACGACAATTACTATACTCATTACACTCACTATTATCAATCTAACTCGTATTATTAGCCATACTATGCTTATATGATCGATAGAACGACAATTACTATACTTATTACTCTTATTACTATCAATCTAACTCATATTATTAACCATATTATGCAGATATGATCGATAGAACTACAATTACTATACTTATTACTCTTATTATTATCAATCTAACTCATATTATTAGCCATATTATGCTTATATGATCGATAGAACGACAGTTACTATACTTGTTACTATTATTATTATCAATCTAACTCATATTATTAGCCATACTACGCTTATATGATCGACAGAACGACAATTACTATACTTATTACACTCACTGTTATCAATCTAACTCATATTATTAACCATATTATGCAAATATGATCGATAGAACGACAATTACTATACTTATTACTCTTATTATTATCAATCTAACTCATATTATTAGCCATAAGATGCTTAAATGATCGATAGAACGACAATCACTATACTTATTACTCTTATTATTATCATTCTAACTCATATTATTAGCCATATTATGCTTATATGATCGATAGGACGACAATTACTATACTTATTACTCTTATTGTTATCAATCTAACTCATATTATTAGCCACATTATGCTTATATGATCGATAGAACTACAATTTCTATACTTATTACTCCTATTATTATCAATCTAACTCATATTATTAGCCATATTATGCTCATATGATCGATAGAACGACAATTACTATACTCATTACTCTTATTATTATCAATCTAACTCATATTATTAGCCATATTATGCTTATATGATCGATAGAACCACAATTACTGTACTTATTATTCTTATTTTTATCAACCTAATTCATATTATTGGCCACATTATGCTTATATGATCGATAGAACTACAATTTCTATACTTATTACTCTTATTATTATCAATCTAACTCATATTATTAACCATATTATGCTTATATGAGCAATAGAACTACAATTACTATACTTATTACTCTTATTATTATATATCTAACTCATATTATTAGCCATATTATGCCTATATGATCGATGGAACGACAATAATTATACTCATTACTCTTATTATTATCAATCTAACTCATATCATTAGCCATATTATGCTTCTATGATCGATAGAACTAGAATTACTATACTTATTACTCTTATTATTATCAATGTAACTCATATTATTAACAATATTATGCAGATATGATCGATAGAACTACAATTACTATACTCATTACTCTTATTATTATTATCAATCTAACTCATATTATTAGCAGTATTATGCTTATATGATCGATAGAACCACAATTACTGTACTTATTATTCTTATTTCTATCAACCTAACTCATATTATTAGCCATATTATGCTTAAATGATGGATAGATCGACAATTACTATACTTATTACTCTTATTATTATCAATCTAACTCATATTATTAACCCTATTATGCTTATATGAGCAATAGAACTACAAGTACTATACTTATTACTCTTATTATTATGAATTCAACTCATATTATTAGCCATATTATGCTAAAATGACCGATAGAACGACAATTACTATACTTATTACACTCACTATAATCAATCTAACTCGTATTATTAACCATGTTATGCAGATATGATCGATAGCACGACAATTACTCTACTTATTATTCTTATTTTTATCAATCTAACTCATATTATTAACCATATTATGCAGATATGATCGATAGGACGACAATTACTATACTTATTACACTTATTATCATCAATCTAACTCATATTATTAACCATATTATGCAGATATGATCGATAGAACTACAATTACTATACTTATTACTCTTATTATTATCAATCTAACTCATATTATTAGCCATATTATGCTTATATGATCGATAGAACGACAGTTACTATACTTGTTACTATTATTATTATCAATCTAACTCATATTATTAGCCATACTACGCTTATATGATCGACAGAACGACAATTACTATACTTATTACACTCACTGTTATCAATCTAACTCATATTATTAACCATATTATGCAAATATGATCGATAGAACGACAATTACTATACTTATTACTCTTATTATTATCAATCTAACTCATATCATTAGCCATAAGATGCTTAAATGATCGATAGAACGACAATCACTATACTTATTACTCTTATTATTATCATTCTAACTCATATTATTAGCCATATTATGCTTATATGATCGATAGGACGACAATTACTATACTTATTACTCTTATTGTTATCAATCTAACTCATATTATTAGCCACATTATGCTTATATGATCGATAGAACTACAATTTCTATACTTATTACTCCTATTATTATCAATCTAACTCATATTATTAGCCATATTATGCTCATATGATCGATAGAACGACAATTACTATACTCATTACTCTTATTATTATCAATCTAACTCATATTATTAGCCATATTATGCTTATATGATCGATAGAACCACAATTACTGTACTTATTATTCTTATTTTTATCAACCTAATTCATATTATTGGCCACATTATGCTTATATGATCGATAGAACTACAATTTCTATACTTATTACTCTTATTATTATCAATCTAACTCATATTATTAACCATGTTATGCTTATATGAGCAATAGAACTACAATTACTATACTTATTACTCTTATTATTATATATCTAACTCATATTATTAGCCATATTATGCCTATATGATCGATAGAACGACAATAATTATACTCATTACTCTTATTATTATCAATCTAACTCATATCATTAGCCATATTATGCTTCTATGATCGATAGAACTAGAATTACTATACTTATTACTCTTATTATTATCAATGTAACTCATATTATTAACAATATTATGCAGATATGATCGATAGAACTACAATTACTATACTCATTACTCTTATTATTATTATCAATCTAACTCATATTATTAGCAGTATTATGCTTATATGATCGATAGAACCACAATTACTGTACTTATTATTCTTATTTCTATCAACCTAACTCATATTATTAGCCATATTATGCTTAAATGATGGATAGATCGACAATTACTATACTTATTACTCTTATTATTATCAATCTAACTCATATTATTAACCATATTATGCTTATATGAGCAATAGAACTACAAGTACTATACTTATTACTCTTATTATTATGAATTCAACTCATATTATTAGCCATATTATGCTAAAATGACCGATAGAACGACAATTACTATACTTATTACACTCACTATAATCAATCTAACTCGTATTATTAACCATGTTATGCAGATATGATCGATAGCACGACAATTACTCTACTTATTATTCTTATTTTTATCAATCTAACTCATATTATTAACCATATTATGCAGATATGATCGATAGGACGACAATTACTATACTTATTACACTTATTATCATCAATCTAACTCATATTATTAACCATATTATGCAGATATGATCGATACGACGACAATTACTATACTTATTACTCTTATTTTTATCAATCTAACTCATATTCTTAGCCATATTATGCTTATATGATCGATAGAACGACAATTACTATACTCATTACTCTTATTATTATCAATCTAACTCATGTTATTAGCCATATTATGCTTATATCATCGATAGAACCACAATTACTGTACTTATTATTCTTATTTTTATCAACCTAACTCATATTATGAGCCATATTATGCTTAAATGATCGATAGATCGACAATTACTATACTTATTACTCTTATTATTATCAATCTAACTCATATTAATAGCCATATTATGCTTATACGATCGACAGAACGACTATAACTATACTCATTACTCTTATTATTATCAATCTAACTCATATTATTAGCCATAAGATGCTTAAATGATCGACAGAACGACAATTACTATACTTATTACACTCACTGTTATCAATCTAACTCATATTATTAACCATATTATGCAAATATGATCGATAGAACGACAATTACTATACTTATTACTCTTATTATTATCAATCTAACTCATATTATTAGCCATAAGATGCTTAAATGATCGATAGAACGACAATCACTATACTCATTACTCTTATTATTATCAATCTAACTCATATCATTAGCCATATTATGCTTATATGATCGATAGAACTAGAACTACTATACTTATTACTCTTTTTACTATCAATCTAACTCATATTATTAACCATATTATGCAGATATGATCGATAGAACTACAATTACTATACTTATTACTCTTATTATTATCAATCTAACTCATATTATTAGCCATATTATGCTTATATGATCGATAGAACGACAGTTACTATACTTGTTACTATTATTATTATCAATCTAACTCATATTATTAGCCATAAGATGCTTAAATGATCGATAGAACGACAATCACTATACTTATTACTCTTATTATTATCATTCTAACTCATATTATTAGCCATATTATGCTTATATGATCGATAGGACGACAATTACTATACTTATTACTCTTATTGTTATCAATCTAACTCATATTATTAGCCACATTATGCTTATATGATCGATAGAACTACAATTTCTATACTTATTACTCCTATTATTATCAATCTAACTCATATTATTAGCCATATTATGCTTATATGATCGATAGAACGACAACTACTGTACTCATTACTCTTATTATTATCAATCTAACTCATATTATTAGCCATATTATGCTTATATGATCGATAGAACCACAATTACAGTACTTATTATTCTTATTTTTATCAACCTAATTCATATTATTGGCCACATTATGCTTATATGATCGATAGAACTACAATTTCTATACTTATTACTCTTATTATTATCAATCTAACTCATATTATTAACCATATTATGCTTATATGAGCAATAGAACTACAATTATTATACTTATTACACTCACTATTATCAATCTAACTCACATTATTAGCCATATTATGCTTATATGATCGATAGAACTACAATTACTATACTTATTACACTCACTATCATCAATCTAACTCATATTATTAGGCATATTATGCTTATATGATCGATAGAACCACAATTACTGTACTTATTATTCTTATTCCTATCAACCTAACTCATATTATTAGCCATATTATGCTTAAATGATGGATAGATCGACAATTACTATACTTATTACTCTTATTATTATCAATCTAACTCATATTATTAGCCATAAGATGCTTAAATGATCGATAGAACGACAATCACTATACTTATTACTCTTATTATTATCATTCTAACTCATATTATTAGCCATATTATGCTTATATGATCGATAGGACGACAATTACTATACTTATTACTCTTATTGTTATCAATCTAACTCATATTATTAGCCACATTATGCTTATATGATCGATAGAACTACAATTTCTATACTTATTACTCCTATGATTATCAATCTAACTCATATTATTAGCCATATTATGCTTATATGATCGATAGAACTACAATTTCTATACTTATTACTCCTATGATTATCAATCTAACTCATATTATTAGCCATATTATGCTTATATGATCGATAGAACGACAATTACTATACTCATTACTCTTATTATTATCAATCTAACTCATATTATTAGCCATATTATGCTTATATGATCGATAGGACGACAATTACTATACTTATTACTCTTATTGTTATCAATCTAACTCATATTATTAGCCACATTATGCTTATATGATCGATAGAACTACAATTTCTATACTTATTACTCCTATTATTATCAATCTAACTCATATTATTAGCCATATTATGCTTATATGATCGATAGAACGACAACTACTATACTCATTACTCTTATTATTATCAATCTAACTCATATTATTAGCCATATTATGCTTATATGATCGATAGAACCACAATTACAGTACTTATTATTCTTATTTTTATCAACCTAATTCATATTATTGGCCACATTATGCTTATATGATCGATAGAACTACAATTTCTATACTTATTACTCTTATTATTATCAATCTAACTCATATTATTAACCATATTATGCTTATATGAGCAATAGAACTACAATTACTATACTTATTACACTCACTATTATCAATCTAACTCACATTATTAGCCATATTATGCTTATATGATCGATAGAACTACAATTACTATACTTATTACACTCACTATCATCAATCTAACTCATATTATTAGGCATATTATGCTTATATGATCGATAGAACCACAATTACTGTACTTATTATTCTTATTCCTATCAACCTAACTCATATTATTAGCCATATTATGCTTAAATGATGGATAGATCGACAATTACTATACTTATTACTCTTATTATTATCAATCTAACTCATATTATTAGCCATAAGATGCTTAAATGATCGATAGAACGACAATCACTATACTTATTACTCTTATTATTATCA
The DNA here is from genome assembly GCF_050947335.1 of Megachile rotundata. Taxonomy (NCBI): domain Eukaryota; kingdom Metazoa; phylum Arthropoda; class Insecta; order Hymenoptera; family Megachilidae; genus Megachile; species Megachile rotundata. The sequence goes on from NW_027474393.1 coordinate 11,845, forward strand.
TTCTAACTCATATTATTAGCCATATTATGCTTATATGATCGATAGGACGACAATTACTATACTTATTACTCTTATTGTTATCAATCTAACTCATATTATTAGCCACATTATGCTTATATGATCGATAGAACTACAATTTCTATACTTATTACTCCTATGATTATCAATCTAACTCATATTATTAGCCATATTATGCTTATATGATCGATAGAACTACAATTTCTATACTTATTACTCCTATGATTATCAATCTAACTCATATTATTAGCCATATTATGCTTATATGATCGATAGAACGACAATTACTATACTCATTACTCTTATTATTATCAATCTAACTCATATTATTAGCCATATTATGCTTATATGATCGATAGAACCACAATTACTGTACTTATTATTCTTATTTTTATCAACCTAATTCATATTATTGGCCACATTATGCTTATATGATCGATAGAACTACAATTTCTATACTTATTACTCTTATTATTATCAATCTAACTCATATTATTAACCATATTATGCTTATATGAGCAATAGAACTACAATTACTATACTTATTACTCTTATTATTATATATCTAACTCATATTATTAGCCATATTATGCTTATATGATCGATAGAACTACAATTTCTATACTTATTACTCCTATTATTATCAATCTAACTCATATTATTAGCCATATTATGCTTATATGATCGATAGAACGACAACTACTATACTCATTACTCTTATTATTATCAATCTAACTCATATTATTAGCCATATTATGCTTATATGATCGATAGAACCACAATTACAGTACTTATTATTCTTATTTTTATCAACCTAATTCATATTATTGGCCACATTATGCTTATATGATCGATAGAACTACAATTTCTATACTTATTACTCTTATTATTATCAATCTAACTCATATTATTAACCATATTATGCTTATATGAGCAATAGAACTACAATTACTATACTTATTACACTCACTATTATCAATCTAACTCACATTATTAGCCATATTATGCTTATATGATCGATAGAACTACAATTACTATACTTATTACACTCACTATCATCAATCTAACTCATATTATTAGGCATATTATGCTTATATGATCGATAGAACCACAATTACTGTACTTATTATTCTTATTCCTATCAACCTAACTCATATTATTAGCCATATTATGCTTAAATGATGGATAGATCGACAATTACTATACTTATTACTCTTATTATTATCAATCTAACTCATATTATTAGCCATAAGATGCTTAAATGATCGATAGAACGACAATCACTATACTTATTACTCTTATTATTATCATTCTAACTCATATTATTAGCCATATTATGCTTATATGATCGATAGGACGACAATTACTATACTTATTACTCTTATTGTTATCAATCTAACTCATATTATTAGCCACATTATGCTTATATGATCGATAGAACTACAATTTCTATACTTATTACTCCTATGATTATCAATCTAACTCATATTATTAGCCATATTATGCTTATATGATCGATAGAACTACAATTTCTATACTTATTACTCCTATGATTATCAATCTAACTCATATTATTAGCCATATTATGCTTATATGATCGATAGAACGACAATTACTATACTCATTACTCTTATTATTATCAATCTAACTCATATTATTAGCCATATTATGCTTATATGATCGATAGAACCACAATTACTGTACTTATTATTCTTATTTTTATCAACCTAATTCATATTATTGGCCACATTATGCTTATATGATCGATAGAACTACAATTTCTATACTTATTACTCTTATTATTATCAATCTAACTCATATTATTAACCATATTATGCTTATATGAGCAATAGAACTACAATTACTATACTTATTACTCTTATTATTATATATCTAACTCATATTATTAGCCATATTATGCCTATATGATCGATAGAACTACAATTTCTATACTTATTACTCTTATTATTATCAATCTAACTCATATTATTAGCCATATTATGCTTATATGATCGATAGAACGACAATTACTATACTCATTACTCTTATTATTATCAATCTAACTCATATTATTAGCCATATTATGCTTATATCATCGATAGAACCACAATTACTGTACTTATTATTCTTATTTTTATCAACCTAACTCATATTATGAGCCATATTATGCTTAAATGATCGATAGATCGACAATTACTATACTTATTACTCTTATTATTATCAATCTAACTCATATTAATTGCCATATTATGCTTATACGATCGATACAACGACAATTACTATACTCATTACTCTTATTATTATCAATCTAACTCATATTATTAACCATATTATGCTTATATGAGCAATAGAACCACAATTACTATACTTATTACTCTTATTATTATCAATTTAACTCATATTATTAACCATATTATGCTTATATGAGCAATAGAACTACAATTACTATACTTATTACTCTTATTATTATCAATTTAACTCATATTATTAGCCATATTATGCTAAAATGACCGATAGAACGACAATTACTATACTTATTACACTCAATATAATCAATCTAACTCATATTATTAACCATATTATGCAGATATGATCGATAGGACGACAATTACTACACTTATTACACTTATTATCATCAATCTAACTCATATTATTAACCATATTATGCTTATATGATCGATAGAACTACAATTACTATACTTATTACACTCACTACAATCAACCTAACTCATATTATTAACCATACTATGCTAATATGATCGATAGAACGACAATTACTATACTTATTACACTCACTATCATCAATCTAACTCATATTATTAGCCATATTATGCTTATATGATCGATAGAACCACAATTACTGTACTTATTATTCTTATTTTTATCAACCTAATTCATATTATTGGCCACATTATGCTTATATGATCGATAGAACTACAATTTCTATACTTATTACTCTTATTATTATCAATCTAACTCATATTATTAACCATATTATGCTTATATGAGCAATAGAACTACAATTACTATACTTATTACACTCACTATTATCAATCTAACTCATATTATTAGCCATATTATGCCTATATGATCGATAGAACGACAATAACCATACTCATTACTCTTATTATTATCAATCTAACTCATATCATTAGCCATATTATGCTTATATGATCGATAGAACTAGAATTACTATACTTATTACTCTTATTGTTATCAATCTCACTCATATTATTAGCCACATTATGCTTATATGATCGATAGAACTACAATTTCTGTACTTATTACTCCTATTATTATCAATCTAACTCATATTATTAGCCATATTATGCTTATATGATCGATAGAACGACAATTACTATACTCATTACTCTTATTATTATCAATCTAACTCATATTATTAGCCATATTATGCTTATATGATCGATAGAACCACAATTACTGTACTTATTATTCTTATTTTTATCAACCTAATTCATATTATTGGCCACATTATGCTTATATGATCGATAGAACTACAATTTCTATACTTATTACTCTTATTATTATCAATCTAACTCATATTATTAACCATATTATGCTTATATGAGCAATAGAACTACAATTACTATACTTATTACACTCACTATTATCAATCTAACTCATATTATTAGACATATTATGCCTATATGATCGATAGAACGACAATAACTATACTCATTACTCTTATTATTATCAATCTAACTCATATCGTTAGCCATATTATGCTTATATGATCGATAGAACTAGAATTACTATACTTATTGCTCTTATTATTATCAATCTAACTCATATTATTAACCATACTATGCTAATTTGATCGATAGAACGACAATTACTATACCTATTACACTCACTGTTATCAATCTAACTCATATTATTAACCATATTATGCAAATATGATCGATAGAACGACAATTACTATACTTATTACTCTTATTATTATCAATCTAACTCATATTATTAGCCATAAGATGCTTAAATGATCGATAGAACGACAATCACTATACATATTACTCTTATTATTATCAATCTAACTCATATTATTAGCCATATTATGCTTATATGGTCGATAGGACTACAATTACTATACTTATTACTCTTATTGTTATCAATCTAACTCATATTATTAGCCACATTATGCTTATATGATCGATAGAACTACAATTTCTATACTTATTACTCTTATTATTATCAATCTAACTCATATTATTAGCCATATTATGCTTATATGATCGATAGAGCGACAATAACTATACTCATTACTCTTATTATTATCAATCTAACTCATATCATTAGCCATATTATGCTTATATGATCGATAGAACTAGAATTACTATACTTATTACTCTTATTACTATCAATCTAACTCATATTATTAACCATATTATGCAGATATGATCGATAGAACTACAATTACTATACTTATTACTCTTATTATTATCAATCTAGCTCATATTATTAGCCATATTATGCTTATATGATCGATAGAACGACAGTTACTATACTTGTTACTATTATTATTATCAATCTAACTCATATTATTAGCCATACTACGCTTATATGATCGACAGAACGACAATTACTGTACTTATTACACTCACTGTTATCAATCTAACTCATATTATTAACCATATTATGCAAATATGATCGATAGAACGACAATTACTATACTTATTACTCTTATTATTATCAATCTAACTCATATTATTAGCCATAAGATGCTTAAATGATCGATAGAACGACAATCACTATACTTATTACTCTTATTATTATCATTCTAACTCATATTATTAGCCATATTATGCTTATATGATCGATAGAACCACAATTACTGTACTTATTATTCTTATTTTTATCAACCTAATTCATATTATTGGCCACATTATGCTTATATGATCGATAGAACTACAATTTCTATACTTATTACTCTTATTATTATCAATCTAACTCATATTATTAACCATATTATGCTTATATGAGCAATAGAACTACAATTACTATACTTATTACACTCACTATTATCAATCTAACTCATATTATTAGCCATATTATGCCTAAATGATCGATAGAACGACAATAACTATACTCATTACTCTTATTATTATCAATCTAACTCATATCATTAGCCATATTATGCTTATATGATCGATAGAACTAGAATTACTATACTTATTACTCTTATTATTATCAATCTAACTCATATTATTAACCATACTATGCTAATTTGATCGATAGAACGACAATTACTATACTTATTACACTCACTATCATCAATCTAACTCATATTATTAACCATATTATGCAGATATGATCGATAGGACGGCAATTACTATACCTATTACTCTTATTATCATCAATCTAACTCATATTATTAACCATATTATGCTTATATGATCGATAGAACGACAATTACTATACTTATTACACTCACTATTATCAATCTAACTCACATTATTAGCCATATTATGCTTATATGATCGATAGAACTACAATTACTATACTCTTTACTCTTATTATTATCAATCTAACTCATATTATTATCCATATTATGCCTATATAATAAATAGAACGACAATTACTATACTCATTACTCTTATTATTATCAATCTAACTCATATTATTAACCATATTATGCTAATATGATCGATAGAACGACAATTACTATACTTATTACACTCACTATCATCAATCTAACTCATATTATTAGCCATATTATGCTTATATGATCGATAGAACTACAATTACTATACTTATTACTCTTATTATTATATATCTAACTCATATTATTAGCCATATTATGCCTATATGATCGATAGAACGACAATAACTATACTCATTACTCTTATTATTATCAATCTAACTCATATCATTAGCCATATTATGCTTATATGATCGATAGAACTAGAATTACTATACTTATTACTCTTATTATTATCAATCTAACTCATATTATTAACCATATTATGCAGATATGATCGATAGAACTACAATTACTATACTCATTACTCTTATTATTATTATCAATCTAACTCATATTATTAGCCATGTTATGCTTATATGATCGATAGAACCACAATTACTGTACTTATTAGTCTTATTTCTATCAACCTAACTCATATTATTAGCCATATTATGCTTAAATGATGGATAGATCGACAATTACTATACTTATTACTCTTATTATTATCAATCTAACTCATACTATTAACCATATTATGCTTATATGAGCAATAGAACTACAAGTACTATACTTATTACTCTTATTATTATGAATTTAACTCATATTATTAGCCATATTATGCTAAAATGACCGATAGAACGACAATTACTATACTTATTACACTCACTATAATCAATCTAACTCATATTATTAACCATATTATGCAGATATGATCGATAGGACGACAATTACTCTACTTATTATTCTTATATTTATCAATCTAACTCGTATTATTAACCATGTTATGCAGATATGATCGATAGGACGACAATTACTCTACTTATTATTCTTATTTTTATCAATCTAACTCATATTATTAACCATATTATGCAGATATGATCGATAGGCAGACAATTACTATACTCATTACACTTATTATCATCAATCTAACTCATATTATTAGCCACATTATGCTTATATGATCGATAGAACTACAATTTCTATACTTATTACTCTTATTATTATCAATCTAACTCATATTATTAGCCATATTATGCTTATATGATCGATAGAGCGACAATAACTATACTCATTACTCTTATTATTATCAATCTAACTCATATCGTTAGCCATATTATGCAAATATGATCGATAGAACGACAATTACTATACTTATTACTCTTATTATTATCAATCTAACTCATATTATTAGCCATAAGATGCTTAAATGATCGATAGAACGACAATCACTATACATATTACTCTTATTATTATCAATCTAACTCATATTATTAGCCATATTATGCTTATATGGTCGATAGGACTACAATTACTATACTTATTACACTCACTGTTATCAATCTAACTCATATTATTAACCATATTATGCAAATATGATCGATAGAACGACAATTACTATACTTATTACTCTTATTATTATCAATCTAACTCATATTATTAGCCATAAGATGCTTAAATGATCGATAGAACGACAATCACTATACTTATTACTCTTATTATTATCATTCTAACTCATATTATTAGCCATATTATGCTTATATGATCGATAGGACGACAATTACTATACTTATTACTCTTATTGTTATCAATCTAACTCATATTATTAGCCACATTATGCTTATATGATCGATAGAACTACAATTTCTATACTTATTACTCCTATTATTATCAATCTAACTCATATTATTAGCCATATTATGCTCATATGATCGATAGAACGACAATTACTATACTCATTACTCTTATTATTATCAATCTAACTCATATTATTAGCCATATTATGCTTATATGATCGATAGAACCACAATTACTGTACTTATTATTCTTATTTTTATCAACCTAATTCATATTATTGGCCACATTATGCTTATATGATCGATAGAACTACAATTTCTATACTTATTACTCTTATTATTATCAATCTAACTCATATTATTAACCATATTATGCTTATATGAGCAATAGAACTACAATTACTATACTTATTACTCTTATTATTATATATCTAACTCATATTATTAGCCATATTATGCCTATATGATCGATAGAACGACAATAATTATACTCATTACTCTTATTATTATCAATCTAACTCATATCATTAGCCATATTATGCTTCTATGATCGATAGAACTAGAATTACTATACTTATTACTCTTATTATTATCAATGTAACTCATATTATTAACAATATTATGCAGATATGATCGATAGAACTACAATTACTATACTCATTACTCTTATTATTATTATCAATCTAACTCATATTATTAGCAGTATTATGCTTATATGATCGATAGAACCACAATTACTGTACTTATTATTCTTATTTCTATCAACCTAACTCATATTATTAGCCATATTATGCTTAAATGATGGATAGATCGACAATTACTATACTTATTACTCTTATTATTATCAATCTAACTCATATTATTAACCATATTATGCTTATATGAGCAATAGAACTACAAGTACTATACTTATTACTCTTATTATTATGAATTCAACTCATATTATTAGCCATATTATGCTAAAATGACCGATAGAACGACAATTACTATACTTATTACACTCACTATAATCAATCTAACTCGTATTATTAACCATGTTATGCAGATATGATCGATAGCACGACAATTACTCTACTTATTATTCTTATTTTTATCAATCTAACTCATATTATTAACCATATTATGCAGATATGATCGATAGGACGACAATTACTATACTTATTACACTTATTATCATCAATCTAACTCATATTATTAACCATATTATGCAGATATGATCGATACGACGACAATTACTATACTTATTACTCTTATTTTTATCAATCTAACTCATATTCTTAGCCATATTATGCTTATATGATCGATAGAACGACAATTACTATACTCATTACTCTTATTATTATCAATCTAACTCATGTTATTAGCCATATTATGCTTATATCATCGATAGAACCACAATTACTGTACTTATTATTCTTATTTTTATCAACCTAACTCATATTATGAGCCATATTATGCTTAAATGATCGATAGATCGACAATTACTATACTTATTACTCTTATTATTATCAATCTAACTCATATTAATAGCCATATTATGCTTATACGATCGACAGAACGACTATAACTATACTCATTACTCTTATTATTATCAATCTAACTCATATTATTAGCCATAAGATGCTTAAATGATCGACAGAACGACAATTACTATACTTATTACACTCACTGTTATCAATCTAACTCATATTATTAACCATATTATGCAAATATGATCGATAGAACGACAATTACTATACTTATTACTCTTATTATTATCAATCTAACTCATATTATTAGCCATAAGATGCTTAAATGATCGATAGAACGACAATCACTATACTCATTACTCTTATTATTATCAATCTAACTCATATCATTAGCCATATTATGCTTATATGATCGATAGAACTAGAACTACTATACTTATTACTCTTTTTACTATCAATCTAACTCATATTATTAACCATATTATGCAGATATGATCGATAGAACTACAATTACTATACTTATTACTCTTATTATTATCAATCTAACTCATATTATTAGCCATATTATGCTTATATGATCGATAGAACGACAGTTACTATACTTGTTACTATTATTATTATCAATCTAACTCATATTATTAGCCATAAGATGCTTAAATGATCGATAGAACGACAATCACTATACTTATTACTCTTATTATTATCATTCTAACTCATATTATTAGCCATATTATGCTTATATGATCGATAGGACGACAATTACTATACTTATTACTCTTATTGTTATCAATCTAACTCATATTATTAGCCACATTATGCTTATATGATCGATAGAACTACAATTTCTATACTTATTACTCCTATTATTATCAATCTAACTCATATTATTAGCCATATTATGCTTATATGATCGATAGAACGACAACTACTATACTCATTACTCTTATTATTATCAATCTAACTCATATTATTAGCCATATTATGCTTATATGATCGATAGAACCACAATTACAGTACTTATTATTCTTATTTTTATCAACCTAATTCATATTATTGGCCACATTATGCTTATATGATCGATAGAACTACAATTTCTATACTTATTACTCTTATTATTATCAATCTAACTCATATTATTAACCATATTATGCTTATATGAGCAATAGAACTACAATTACTATACTTATTACACTCACTATTATCAATCTAACTCACATTATTAGCCATATTATGCTTATATGATCGATAGAACTACAATTACTATACTTATTACACTCACTATCATCAATCTAACTCATATTATTAGGCATATTATGCTTATATGATCGATAGAACCACAATTACTGTACTTATTATTCTTATTCCTATCAACCTAACTCATATTATTAGCCATATTATGCTTAAATGATGGATAGATCGACAATTACTATACTTATTACTCTTATTATTATCAATCTAACTCATATTATTAGCCATAAGATGCTTAAATGATCGATAGAACGACAATCACTATACTTATTACTCTTATTATTATCATTCTAACTCATATTATTAGCCATATTATGCTTATATGATCGATAGGACGACAATTACTATACTTATTACTCTTATTGTTATCAATCTAACTCATATTATTAGCCACATTATGCTTATATGATCGATAGAACTACAATTTCTATACTTATTACTCCTATGATTATCAATCTAACTCATATTATTAGCCATATTATGCTTATATGATCGATAGAACTACAATTTCTATACTTATTACTCCTATGATTATCAATCTAACTCATATTATTAGCCATATTATGCTTATATGATCGATAGAACGACAATTACTATACTCATTACTCTTATTATTATCAATCTAACTCATATTATTAGCCATATTATGCTTATATGATCGATAGAACCACAATTACTGTACTTATTATTCTTATTTTTATCAACCTAATTCATATTATTGGCCACATTATGCTTATATGATCGATAGAACTACAATTTCTATACTTATTACTCTTATTATTATCAATCTAACTCATATTATTAACCATATTATGCTTATATGAGCAATAGAACTACAATTACTATACTTATTACTCTTATTATTATATATCTAACTCATATTATTAGCCATATTATGCCTATATGATCGATAGAACTACAATTTCTATACTTATTACTCTTATTATTATCAATCTAACTCATATTATTAGCCATATTATGCTTATATGATCGATAGAACGACAATTACTATACTCATTACTCTTATTATTATCAATCTAACTCATATTATTAGCCATATTATGCTTATATCATCGATAGAACCACAATTACTGTACTTATTATTCTTATTTTTATCAACCTAACTCATATTATGAGCCATATTATGCTTAAATGATCGATAGATCGACAATTACTATACTTATTACTCTTATTATTATCAATCTAACTCATATTAATTGCCATATTATGCTTATACGATCGATACAACGACAATTACTATACTCATTACTCTTATTATTATCAATCTAACTCATATTATTAACCATATTATGCTTATATGAGCAATAGAACCACAATTACTATACTTATTACTCTTATTATTATCAATTTAACTCATATTATTAACCATATTATGCTTATATGAGCAATAGAACTACAATTACTATACTTATTACTCTTATTATTATCAATTTAACTCATATTATTAGCCATATTATGCTAAAATGACCGATAGAACGACAATTACTATACTTATTACACTCAATATAATCAATCTAACTCATATTATTAACCATATTATGCAGATATGATCGATAGGACGACAATTACTACACTTATTACACTTATTATCATCAATCTAACTCATATTATTAACCATATTATGCTTATATGATCGATAGAACTACAATTACTATACTTATTACACTCACTACAATCAACCTAACTCATATTATTAACCATACTATGCTAATATGATCGATAGAACGACAATTACTATACTTATTACACTCACTATCATCAATCTAACTCATATTATTAGCCATATTATGCTTATATGATCGATAGAACCACAATTACTGTACTTATTATTCTTATTTTTATCAACCTAATTCATATTATTGGCCACATTATGCTTATATGATCGATAGAACTACAATTTCTATACTTATTACTCTTATTATTATCAATCTAACTCATATTATTAACCATATTATGCTTATATGAGCAATAGAACTACAATTACTATACTTATTACACTCACTATTATCAATCTAACTCATATTATTAGCCATATTATGCCTATATGATCGATAGAACGACAATAACCATACTCATTACTCTTATTATTATCAATCTAACTCATATCATTAGCCATATTATGCTTATATGATCGATAGAACTAGAATTACTATACTTATTACTCTTATTGTTATCAATCTCACTCATATTATTAGCCACATTATGCTTATATGATCGATAGAACTACAATTTCTGTACTTATTACTCCTATTATTATCAATCTAACTCATATTATTAGCCATATTATGCTTATATGATCGATAGAACGACAATTACTATACTCATTACTCTTATTATTATCAATCTAACTCATATTATTAGCCATATTATGCTTATATGATCGATAGAACCACAATTACTGTACTTATTATTCTTATTTTTATCAACCTAATTCATATTATTGGCCACATTATGCTTATATGATCGATAGAACTACAATTTCTATACTTATTACTCTTATTATTATCAATCTAACTCATATTATTAACCATATTATGCTTATATGAGCAATAGAACTACAATTACTATACTTATTACACTCACTATTATCAATCTAACTCATATTATTAGACATATTATGCCTATATGATCGATAGAACGACAATAACTATACTCATTACTCTTATTATTATCAATCTAACTCATATCGTTAGCCATATTATGCTTATATGATCGATAGAACTAGAATTACTATACTTATTGCTCTTATTATTATCAATCTAACTCATATTATTAACCATACTATGCTAATTTGATCGATAGAACGACAATTACTATACCTATTACACTCACTGTTATCAATCTAACTCATATTATTAACCATATTATGCAAATATGATCGATAGAACGACAATTACTATACTTATTACTCTTATTATTATCAATCTAACTCATATTATTAGCCATAAGATGCTTAAATGATCGATAGAACGACAATCACTATACATATTACTCTTATTATTATCAATCTAACTCATATTATTAGCCATATTATGCTTATATGGTCGATAGGACTACAATTACTATACTTATTACTCTTATTGTTATCAATCTAACTCATATTATTAGCCACATTATGCTTATATGATCGATAGAACTACAATTTCTATACTTATTACTCTTATTATTATCAATCTAACTCATATTATTAGCCATATTATGCTTATATGATCGATAGAGCGACAATAACTATACTCATTACTCTTATTATTATCAATCTAACTCATATCATTAGCCATATTATGCTTATATGATCGATAGAACTAGAATTACTATACTTATTACTCTTATTACTATCAATCTAACTCATATTATTAACCATATTATGCAGATATGATCGATAGAACTACAATTACTATACTTATTACTCTTATTATTATCAATCTAGCTCATATTATTAGCCATATTATGCTTATATGATCGATAGAACGACAGTTACTATACTTGTTACTATTATTATTATCAATCTAACTCATATTATTAGCCATACTACGCTTATATGATCGACAGAACGACAATTACTATACTTATTACACTCACTGTTATCAATCTAACTCATATTATTAACCATATTATGCAAATATGATCGATAGAACGACAATTACTATACTTATTACTCTTATTATTATCAATCTAACTCATATTATTAGCCATAAGATGCTTAAATGATCGATAGAACGACAATCACTATACTTATTACTCTTATTATTATCATTCTAACTCATATTATTAGCCATATTATGCTTATATGATCGATAGAACCACAATTACTGTACTTATTATTCTTATTTTTATCAACCTAACTCATATTATGAGCCATATTATGCTTAAATGATCGATAGATCGACAATTACTATACTTATTACTCTTATTATTATCAATCTAACTCATATTAATTGCCATATTATGCTTATACGATCGATACAACGACAATTACTATACTCATTACTCTTATTATTATCAATCTAACTCATATTATTAACCATATTATGCTTATATGAGCAATAGAACCACAATTACTATACTTATTACTCTTATTATTATCAATTTAACTCATATTATTAACCATATTATGCTTATATGAGCAATAGAACTACAATTACTATACTTATTACTCTTATTATTATCAATTTAACTCATATTATTAGCCATATTATGCTAAAATGACCGATAGAACGACAATTACTATACTTATTACACTCAATATAATCAATCTAACTCATATTATTAACCATATTATGCAGATATGATCGATAGGACGACAATTACTACACTTATTACACTTATTATCATCAATCTAACTCATATTATTAACCATATTATGCTTATATGATCGATAGAACTACAATTACTATACTTATTACACTCACTACAATCAACCTAACTCATATTATTAACCATACTATGCTAATATGATCGATAGAACGACAATTACTATACTTATTACACTCACTATCATCAATCTAACTCATATTATTAGCCATATTATGCTTATATGATCGATAGAACCACAATTACTGTACTTATTATTCTTATTTTTATCAACCTAATTCATATTATTGGCCACATTATGCTTATATGATCGATAGAACTACAATTTCTATACTTATTACTCTTATTATTATCAATCTAACTCATATTATTAACCATATTATGCTTATATGAGCAATAGAACTACAATTACTATACTTATTACACTCACTATTATCAATCTAACTCATATTATTAGCCATATTATGCCTATATGATCGATAGAACGACAATAACCATACTCATTACTCTTATTATTATCAATCTAACTCATATCATTAGCCATATTATGCTTATATGATCGATAGAACTAGAATTACTATACTTATTACTCTTATTGTTATCAATCTCACTCATATTATTAGCCACATTATGCTTATATGATCGATAGAACTACAATTTCTGTACTTATTACTCCTATTATTATCAATCTAACTCATATTATTAGCCATATTATGCTTATATGATCGATAGAACGACAATTACTATACTCATTACTCTTATTATTATCAATCTAACTCATATTATTAGCCATATTATGCTTATATGATCGATAGAACCACAATTACTGTACTTATTATTCTTATTTTTATCAACCTAATTCATATTATTGGCCACATTATGCTTATATGATCGATAGAACTACAATTTCTATACTTATTACTCTTATTATTATCAATCTAACTCATATTATTAACCATATTATGCTTATATGAGCAATAGAACTACAATTACTATACTTATTACACTCACTATTATCAATCTAACTCATATTATTAGACATATTATGCCTATATGATCGATAGAACGACAATAACTATACTCATTACTCTTATTATTATCAATCTAACTCATATCGTTAGCCATATTGTGCTTATATGATCGATAGAACTAGAATTACTATACTTATTGCTCTTATTATTATCAATCTAACTCATATTATTAACCATACTATGCTAATTTGATCGATAGAACGACAATTACTATACCTATTACACTCACTGTTATCAATCTAACTCATATTATTAACCATATTATGCAAATATGATCGATAGAACGACAATTACTATACTTATTACTCTTATTATTATCAATCTAACTCATATTATTAGCCATAAGATGCTTAAATGATCGATAGAACGACAATCACTATACATATTACTCTTATTATTATCAATCTAACTCATATTATTAGCCATATTATGCTTATATGGTCGATAGGACTACAATTACTATACTTATTACTCTTATTGTTATCAATCTAACTCATATTATTAGCCACATTATGCTTATATGATCGATAGAACTACAATTTCTATACTTATTACTCTTATTATTATCAATCTAACTCATATTATTAGCCATATTATGCTTATATGATCGATAGAGCGACAATAACTATACTCATTACTCTTATTATTATCAATCTAACTCATATCATTAGCCATATTATGCTTATATGATCGATAGAACTAGAATTACTATACTTATTACTCTTATTACTATCAATCTAACTCATATTATTAACCATATTATGCAGATATGATCGATAGAACTACAATTACTATACTTATTACTCTTATTATTATCAATCTAGCTCATATTATTAGCCATATTATGCTTATATGATCGATAGAACGACAGTTACTATACTTGTTACTATTATTATTATCAATCTAACTCATATTATTAGCCATACTACGCTTATATGATCGACAGAACGACAATTACTATACTTATTACACTCACTGTTATCAATCTAACTCATATTATTAACCATATTATGCAAATATGATCGATAGAACGACAATTACTATACTTATTACTCTTATTATTATCAATCTAACTCATATTATTAGCCATAAGATGCTTAAATGATCGATAGAACGACAATCACTATACTTATTACTCTTATTATTATCATTCTAACTCATATTATTAGCCATATTATGCTTATATGATCGATAGAACCACAATTACTGTACTTATTATTCTTATTTTTATCAACCTAATTCATATTATTGGCCACATTATGCTTATATGATCGATAGAACTACAATTTCTATACTTATTACTCTTATTATTATCAATCTAACTCATATTATTAACCATATTATGCTTATATGAGCAATAGAACTACAATTACTATACTTATTACACTCACTATTATCAATCTAACTCATATTATTAGCCATATTATGCCTAAATGATCGATAGAACGACAATAACTATACTCATTACTCTTATTATTATCAATCTAACTCATATCATTAGCCATATTATGCTTATATGATCGATAGAACTAGAATTACTATACTTGTTACTCTTATTATTATCAATCTAACTCATATTATTAACCATACTATGCTAATTTGATCGATAGAACGACAATTACTATACTTATTACACTCACTATCATCAATCTAACTCATATTATTAACCATATTATGCAGATATGATCGATAGGACGGCAATTACTATACCTATTACTCTTATTATCATCAATCTAACTCATATTATTAACCATATTATGCTTATATGATCGATAGAACGACAATTACTATACTTATTACACTCACTATTATCAATCTAACTCACATTATTAGCCATATTATGCTTATATGATCGATAGAACTACAATTACTATACTCTTTACTCTTATTATTATCAATCTAACTCATATTATTATCCATATTATGCCTATATAATAAATAGAACGACAATTACTATACTCATTACTCTTATTATTATCAATCTAACTCATATTATTAACCATATTATGCTAATATGATCGATAGAACGACAATTACTATACTTATTACACTCACTATCATCAATCTAACTCATATTATTAGCCATATTATGCTTATATGATCGATAGAACTACAATTACTATACTTATTACTCTTATTATTATATATCTAACTCATATTATTAGCCATATTATGCCTATATGATCGATAGAACGACAATAACTATACTCATTACTCTTATTATTATCAATCTAACTCATATCATTAGCCATATTATGCTTATATGATCGATAGAACTAGAATTACTATACTTATTACTCTTATTATTATCAATCTAACTCATATTATTAACCATATTATGCAGATATGATCGATAGAACTACAATTACTATACTCATTACTCTTATTATTATTATCAATCTAACTCATATTATTAGCCATGTTATGCTTATATGATCGATAGAACCACAATTACTGTACTTATTAGTCTTATTTCTATCAACCTAACTCATATTATTAGCCATATTATGCTTAAATGATGGATAGATCGACAATTACTATACTTATTACTCTTATTATTATCAATCTAACTCATATTATTAACCATATTATGCTTATATGAGCAATAGAACTACAAGTACTATACTTATTACTCTTATTATTATGAATTTAACTCATATTATTAGCCATATTATGCTAAAATGACCGATAGAACGACAATTACTATACTTATTACACTCACTATAATCAATCTAACTCATATTATTAACCATATTATGCAGATATGATCGATAGGACGACAATTACTCTACTTATTATTCTTATTTTTATCAATCTAACTCATATTATTAACCATATTATGCAGATATGATCGATAGGACGACAATTACTATACTCATTACACTTATTATCATCAATCTAACTCATATTATTAGCCACATTATGCTTATATGATCGATAGAACTACAATTTCTATACTTATTACTCTTATTATTATCAATCTAACTCATATTATTAGCCATATTATGCTTATATGATCGATAGAGCGACAATAACTATACTCATTACTCTTATTATTATCAATCTAACTCATATCGTTAGCCATATTATGCAAATATGATCGATAGAACGACAATTACTATACTTATTACTCTTATTATTATCAATCTAACTCATATTATTAGCCATAAGATGCTTAAATGATCGATAGAACGACAATCACTATACATATTACTCTTATTATTATCAATCTAACTCATATTATTAGCCATATTATGCTTATATGGTCGAGAGGACTACAATTACTATACTTATTACTCTTATTGTTATCAATCTAACTCATATTATTAGCCACATTATGCTTATATGATCGATAGAACTACAATTTCTATACTTATTACTCTTATTATTATCAATCTAACTCATATTATTAGCCATATTATGCTTATATGATCGATAGAGCGACAATAACTATACTCATTACTCTTATTATTATCAATCTAACTCATATCATTAGCCATATTATGCTTATATGATCGATAGAACTAGAATTACTATACTTATTACTCTTATTACTATCAATCTAACTCATATTATTAACCATATTATGCAGATATGATCGATAGAACTACAATTACTATACTTATTACTCTTATTATTATCAATCTAGCTCATATTATTAGCCATATTATGCTTATATGATCGATAGAACGACAGTTACTATACTTGTTACTATTATTATTATCAATCTAACTCATATTATTAGCCATACTACGCTTATATGATCGACAGAACGACAATTACTATACTTATTACACTCACTGTTATCAATCTAACTCATATTATTAACCATATTATGCAAATATGATCGATAGAACGACAATTACTATACTTATTACTCTTATTATTATCAATCTAACTCATATTATTAGCCATAAGATGCTTAAATGATCGATAGAACGACAATCACTATACTTATTACTCTTATTATTATCATTCTAACTCATATTATTAGCCATATTATGCTTATATGATCGATAGAACCACAATTACTGTACTTATTATTCTTATTTTTATCAACCTAATTCATATTATTGGCCACATTATGCTTATATGATCGATAGAACTACAATTTCTATACTTATTACTCTTATTATTATCAATCTAACTCATATTATTAACCATATTATGCTTATATGAGCAATAGAACTACAATTACTATACTTATTACACTCACTATTATCAATCTAACTCATATTATTAGCCATATTATGCCTAAATGATCGATAGAACGACAATAACTATACTCATTACTCTTATTATTATCAATCTAACTCATATCATTAGCCATATTATGCTTATATGATCGATAGAACTAGAATTACTATACTTATTACTCTTATTATTATCAATCTAACTCATATTATTAACCATACTATGCTAATTTGATCGATAGAACGACAATTACTATACTTATTACACTCACTATCATCAATCTAACTCATATTATTAACCATATTATGCAGATATGATCGATAGGACGGCAATTACTATACCTATTACTCTTATTATCATCAATCTAACTCATATTATTAACCATATTATGCTTATATGATCGATAGAACGACAATTACTATACTTATTACACTCACTATTATTAATCTAACTCACATTATTAGCCATATTATGCTTATATGATCGATAGAACTACAATTACTATACTCTTTACTCTTATTATTATCAATCTAACTCATATTATTATCCATATTATGCCTATATAATAAATAGAACGACAATTACTATACTCATTACTCTTATTATTATCAATCTAACTCATATTATTAACCATATTATGCTAATATGATCGATAGAACGACAATTACTATACTTATTACACTCACTATCATCAATCTAACTCATATTATTAACCATATTATGCAAATATGATCGATAGAACGACAATTACTATACTTATTACTCTTATTATTATCAATCTAACTCATATTATTAGCCATAAGATGCTTAAATGATCGATAGAACGACAATCACTATACTCATTACTCTTATTATTATCAATCTAACTCATATCATTAGCCATATTATGCTTATATGATCGATAGAACTAGAACTACTATACTTATTACTCTTATTACTATCAATCTAACTCATATTATTAACCATATTATGCAGATATGATCGATAGAACTACAATTACTATACTTATTACTCTTATTATTATCAATCTAACTCATATTATTAGCCATATTATGCTTATATGATCGATAGAACGACAGTTACTATACTTGTTACTATTATTATTATCAATCTAACTCATATTATTAGCCATACTACGCTTATATGATCGACAGAACGACAATTACTATACTTATTACACTCACTGTTATCAATCTAACTCATATTATTAACCATATTATGCAAATATGATCGATAGAACGACAATTACTATACTTATTACTCTTATTATTATCAATCTAACTCATATTATTAGCCATAAGATGCTTAAATGATCGATAGAACGACAATCACTATACTTATTACTCTTATTATTATCATTCTAACTCATATTATTAGCCATATTATGCTTATATGATCGATAGGACGACAATTACTATACTTATTACTCTTATTGTTATCTATCTAACTCATATTATTAGCCACATTATGCTTATATGATCGATAGAACTACAATTTCTATACTTATTACTCCTATTATTATCAATCTAACTCATATTATTAGCCATATTATGCTTATATGATCGATAGAACGACAATTACTATACTCATTACTCTTATTATTATCAATCTAACTCATATTATTAGCCATATTATGCTTATATGATCGATAGAACCACAATTACTGTACTTATTATTCTTATTTTTATCAACCTAATTCATATTATTGGCCACATTATGCTTATATGATCGATAGAACTACAATTTCTATACTTATTACTCTTATTATTATCAATCTAACTCATATTATTAGCCATATTATGCTTATATGATCGATAGAACGACAACTACTATACTCATTACTCTTATTATTATCAATCTAACTCATATTATTAGCCATATTATGCTTATATGATCGATAGAACCACAATTACAGTACTTATTATTCTTATTTTTATCAACCTAATTCATATTATTGGCCACATTATGCTTATATGATCGATAGAACTACAATTTCTATACTTATTACTCTTATTATTATCAATCTAACTCATATTATTAACCATATTATGCTTATATGAGCAATAGAACTACAATTACTATACTTATTACACTCACTATTATCAATCTAACTCACATTATTAGCCATATTATGCTTATATGATCGATAGAACTACAATTACTATACTTATTACACTCACTATCATCAATCTAACTCATATTATTAGGCATATTATGCTTATATGATCGATAGAACCACAATTACTGTACTTATTATTCTTATTCCTATCAACCTAACTCATATTATTAGCCATATTATGCTTAAATGATGGATAGATCGACAATTACTATACTTATTACTCTTATTATTATCAATCTAACTCATATTATTAGCCATAAGATGCTTAAATGATCGATAGAACGACAATCACTATACTTATTACTCTTATTATTATCATTCTAACTCATATTATTAGCCATATTATGCTTATATGATCGATAGGACGACAATTACTATACTTATTACTCTTATTGTTATCAATCTAACTCATATTATTAGCCACATTATGCTTATATGATCGATAGAACTACAATTTCTATACTTATTACTCCTATGATTATCAATCTAACTCATATTATTAGCCATATTATGCTTATATGATCGATAGAACTACAATTTCTATACTTATTACTCCTATGATTATCAATCTAACTCATATTATTAGCCATATTATGCTTATATGATCGATAGAACGACAATTACTATACTCATTACTCTTATTATTATCAATCTAACTCATATTATTAGCCATATTATGCTTATATGATCGATAGAACCACAATTACTGTACTTATTATTCTTATTTTTATCAACCTAATTCATATTATTGGCCACATTATGCTTATATGATCGATAGAACTACAATTTCTATACTTATTACTCTTATTATTATCAATCTAACTCATATTATTAACCATATTATGCTTATATGAGCAATAGAACTACAATTACTATACTTATTACTCTTATTATTATATATCTAACTCATATTATTAGCCATATTATGCCTATATGATCGATAGAACTACAATTTCTATACTTATTACTCTTATTATTATCAATCTAACTCATATTATTAGCCATATTATGCTTATATGATCGATAGAACGACAATTACTATACTCATTACTCTTATTATTATCAATCTAACTCATATTATTAGCCATATTATGCTTATATCATCGATAGAACCACAATTACTGTACTTATTATTCTTATTTTTATCAACCTAACTCATATTATGAGCCATATTATGCTTAAATGATCGATAGATCGACAATTACTATACTTATTACTCTTATTATTATCAATCTAACTCATATTAATTGCCATATTATGCTTATACGATCGATACAACGACAATTACTATACTCATTACTCTTATTATTATCAATCTAACTCATATTATTAACCATATTATGCTTATATGAGCAATAGAACCACAATTACTATACTTATTACTCTTATTATTATCAATTTAACTCATATTATTAACCATATTATGCTTATATGAGCAATAGAACTACAATTACTATACTTATTACTCTTATTATTATCAATTTAACTCATATTATTAGCCATATTATGCTAAAATGACCGATAGAACGACAATTACTATACTTATTACACTCAATATAATCAATCTAACTCATATTATTAACCATATTATGCAGATATGATCGATAGGACGACAATTACTACACTTATTACACTTATTATCATCAATCTAACTCATATTATTAACCATATTATGCTTATATGATCGATAGAACTACAATTACTATACTTATTACACTCACTACAATCAACCTAACTCATATTATTAACCATACTATGCTAATATGATCGATAGAACGACAATTACTATACTTATTACACTCACTATCATCAATCTAACTCATATTATTAGCCATATTATGCTTATATGATCGATAGAACCACAATTACTGTACTTATTATTCTTATTTTTATCAACCTAATTCATATTATTGGCCACATTATGCTTATATGATCGATAGAACTACAATTTCTATACTTATTACTCTTATTATTATCAATCTAACTCATATTATTAACCATATTATGCTTATATGAGCAATAGAACTACAATTACTATACTTATTACACTCACTATTATCAATCTAACTCATATTATTAGCCATATTATGCCTATATGATCGATAGAACGACAATAACCATACTCATTACTCTTATTATTATCAATCTAACTCATATCATTAGCCATATTATGCTTATATGATCGATAGAACTAGAATTACTATACTTATTACTCTTATTGTTATCAATCTCACTCATATTATTAGCCACATTATGCTTATATGATCGATAGAACTACAATTTCTGTACTTATTACTCCTATTATTATCAATCTAACTCATATTATTAGCCATATTATGCTTATATGATCGATAGAACGACAATTACTATACTCATTACTCTTATTATTATCAATCTAACTCATATTATTAGCCATATTATGCTTATATGATCGATAGAACCACAATTACTGTACTTATTATTCTTATTTTTATCAACCTAATTCATATTATTGGCCACATTATGCTTATATGATCGATAGAACTACAATTTCTATACTTATTACTCTTATTATTATCAATCTAACTCATATTATTAACCATATTATGCTTATATGAGCAATAGAACTACAATTACTATACTTATTACACTCACTATTATCAATCTAACTCATATTATTAGACATATTATGCCTATATGATCGATAGAACGACAATAACTATACTCATTACTCTTATTATTATCAATCTAACTCATATCGTTAGCCATATTATGCTTATATGATCGATAGAACTAGAATTACTATACTTATTGCTCTTATTATTATCAATCTAACTCATATTATTAACCATACTATGCTAATTTGATCGATAGAACGACAATTACTATACCTATTACACTCACTGTTATCAATCTAACTCATATTATTAACCATATTATGCAAATATGATCGATAGAACGACAATTACTATACTTATTACTCTTATTATTATCAATCTAACTCATATTATTAGCCATAAGATGCTTAAATGATCGATAGAACGACAATCACTATACATATTACTCTTATTATTATCAATCTAACTCATATTATTAGCCATATTATGCTTATATGGTCGATAGGACTACAATTACTATACTTATTACTCTTATTGTTATCAATCTAACTCATATTATTAGCCACATTATGCTTATATGATCGATAGAACTACAATTTCTATACTTATTACTCTTATTATTATCAATCTAACTCATATTATTAGCCATATTATGCTTATATGATCGATAGAGCGACAATAACTATACTCATTACTCTTATTATTATCAATCTAACTCATATCATTAGCCATATTATGCTTATATGATCGATAGAACTAGAATTACTATACTTATTACTCTTATTACTATCAATCTAACTCATATTATTAACCATATTATGCAGATATGATCGATAGAACTACAATTACTATACTTATTACTCTTATTATTATCAATCTAGCTCATATTATTAGCCATATTATGCTTATATGATCGATAGAACGACAGTTACTATACTTGTTACTATTATTATTATCAATCTAACTCATATTATTAGCCATACTACGCTTATATGATCGACAGAACGACAATTACTATACTTATTACACTCACTGTTATCAATCTAACTCATATTATTAACCATATTATGCAAATATGATCGATAGAACGACAATTACTATACTTATTACTCTTATTATTATCAATCTAACTCATATTATTAGCCATAAGATGCTTAAATGATCGATAGAACGACAATCACTATACTTATTACTCTTATTATTATCATTCTAACTCATATTATTAGCCATATTATGCTTATATGATCGATAGAACCACAATTACTGTACTTATTATTCTTATTTTTATCAACCTAATTCATATTATTGGCCACATTATGCTTATATGATCGATAGAACTACAATTTCTATACTTATTACTCTTATTATTATCAATCTAACTCATATTATTAACCATATTATGCTTATATGAGCAATAGAACTACAATTACTATACTTATTACACTCACTATTATCAATCTAACTCATATTATTAGCCATATTATGCCTAAATGATCGATAGAACGACAATAACTATACTCATTACTCTTATTATTATCAATCTAACTCATATCATTAGCCATATTATGCTTATATGATCGATAGAACTAGAATTACTATACTTATTACTCTTATTATTATCAATCTAACTCATATTATTAACCATACTATGCTAATTTGATCGATAGAACGACAATTACTATACTTATTACACTCACTATCATCAATCTAACTCATATTATTAACCATATTATGCAGATATGATCGATAGGACGGCAATTACTATACCTATTACTCTTATTATCATCAATCTAACTCATATTATTAACCATATTATGCTTATATGATCGATAGAACGACAATTACTATACTTATTACACTCACTATTATCAATCTAACTCACATTATTAGCCATATTATGCTTATATGATCGATAGAACTACAATTACTATACTCTTTACTCTTATTATTATCAATCTAACTCATATTATTATCCATATTATGCCTATATAATAAATAGAACGACAATTACTATACTCATTACTCTTATTATTATCAATCTAACTCATATTATTAACCATATTATGCTAATATGATCGATAGAACGACAATTACTATACTTATTACACTCACTATCATCAATCTAACTCATATTATTAGCCATATTATGCTTATATGATCGATAGAACTACAATTACTATACTTATTACTCTTATTATTATATATCTAACTCATATTATTAGCCATATTATGCCTATATGATCGATAGAACGACAATAACTATACTCATTACTCTTATTATTATCAATCTAACTCATATCATTAGCCATATTATGCTTATATGATCGATAGAACTAGAATTACTATACTTATTACTCTTATTATTATCAATCTAACTCATATTATTAACCATACTATGCTAATTTGATCGATAGAACGACAATTACTATACTTATTACACTCACTATCATCAATCTAACTCATATTATTAACCATATTATGCAGATATGATCGATAGGACGGCAATTACTATACCTATTACTCTTATTATCATCAATCTAACTCATATTATTAACCATATTATGCTTATATGATCGATAGAACGACAATTACTATACTTATTACACTCACTATTATCAATCTAACTCACATTATTAGCCATATTATGCTTATATGATCGATAGAACTACAATTACTATACTCTTTACTCTTATTATTATCAATCTAACTCATATTATTATCCATATTATGCCTATATAATAAATAGAACGACAATTACTATACTCATTACTCTTATTATTATCAATCTAACTCATATTATTAACCATATTATGCTAATATGATCGATAGAACGACAATTACTATACTTATTACACTCACTATCATCAATCTAACTCATATTATTAGCCATATTATGCTTATATGATCGATAGAACTACAATTACTATACTTATTACTCTTATTATTATATATCTAACTCATATTATTAGCCATATTATGCCTATATGATCGATAGAACGACAATAACTATACTCATTACTCTTATTATTATCAATCTAACTCATATCATTAGCCATATTATGCTTATATGATCGATAGAACTAGAATTACTATACTTATTACTCTTATTATTATCAATCTAACTCATATTATTAACCATATTATGCAGATATGATCGATAGAACTACAATTACTATACTCATTACTCTTATTATTATTATCAATCTAACTCATATTATTAGCCATGTTATGCTTATATGATCGATAGAACCACAATTACTGTACTTATTAGTCTTATTTCTATCAACCTAACTCATATTATTAGCCATATTATGCTTAAATGATGGATAGATCGACAATTACTATACTTATTACTCTTATTATTATCAATCTAACTCATATTATTAACCATATTATGCTTATATGAGCAATAGAACTACAAGTACTATACTTATTACTCTTATTATTATGAATTTAACTCATATTATTAGCCATATTATGCTAAAATGACCGATAGAACGACAATTACTATACTTATTACACTCACTATAATCAATCTAACTCATATTATTAACCATATTATGCAGATATGATCGATAGGACGACAATTACTCTACTTATTATTCTTATTTTTATCAATCTAACTCATATTATTAACCATATTATGCAGATATGATCGATAGGACGACAATTACTATACTCATTACACTTATTATCATCAATCTAACTCATATTATTAGCCACATTATGCTTATATGATCGATAGAACTACAATTTCTATACTTATTACTCTTATTATTATCAATCTAACTCATATTATTAGCCATATTATGCTTATATGATCGATAGAGCGACAATAACTATACTCATTACTCTTATTATTATCAATCTAACTCATATCGTTAGCCATATTATGCAAATATGATCGATAGAACGACAATTACTATACTTATTACTCTTATTATTATCAATCTAACTCATATTATTAGCCATAAGATGCTTAAATGATCGATAGAACGACAATCACTATACATATTACTCTTATTATTATCAATCTAACTCATATTATTAGCCATATTATGCTTATATGGTCGAGAGGACTACAATTACTATACTTATTACTCTTATTGTTATCAATCTAACTCATATTATTAGCCACATTATGCTTATATGATCGATAGAACTACAATTTCTATACTTATTACTCTTATTATTATCAATCTAACTCATATTATTAGCCATATTATGCTTATATGATCGATAGAGCGACAATAACTATACTCATTACTCTTATTATTATCAATCTAACTCATATCATTAGCCATATTATGCTTATATGATCGATAGAACTAGAATTACTATACTTATTACTCTTATTACTATCAATCTAACTCATATTATTAACCATATTATGCAGATATGATCGATAGAACTACAATTACTATACTTATTACTCTTATTATTATCAATCTAGCTCATATTATTAGCCATATTATGCTTATATGATCGATAGAACGACAGTTACTATACTTGTTACTATTATTATTATCAATCTAACTCATATTATTAGCCATACTACGCTTATATGATCGACAGAACGACAATTACTATACTTATTACACTCACTGTTATCAATCTAACTCATATTATTAACCATATTATGCAAATATGATCGATAGAACGACAATTACTATACTTATTACTCTTATTATTATCAATCTAACTCATATTATTAGCCATAAGATGCTTAAATGATCGATAGAACGACAATCACTATACTTATTACTCTTATTATTATCATTCTAACTCATATTATTAGCCATATTATGCTTATATGATCGATAGAACCACAATTACTGTACTTATTATTCTTATTTTTATCAACCTAATTCATATTATTGGCCACATTATGCTTATATGATCGATAGAACTACAATTTCTATACTTATTACTCTTATTATTATCAATCTAACTCATATTATTAACCATATTATGCTTATATGAGCAATAGAACTACAATTACTATACTTATTACACTCACTATTATCAATCTAACTCATATTATTAGCCATATTATGCCTAAATGATCGATAGAACGACAATAACTATACTCATTACTCTTATTATTATCAATCTAACTCATATCATTAGCCATATTATGCTTATATGATCGATAGAACTAGAATTACTATACTTATTACTCTTATTATTATCAATCTAACTCATATTATTAACCATACTATGCTAATTTGATCGATAGAACGACAATTACTATACTTATTACACTCACTATCATCAATCTAACTCATATTATTAACCATATTATGCAGATATGATCGATCGGACGGCAATTACTATACCTATTACTCTTATTATCATCAATCTAACTCATATTATTAACCATATTATGCTTATATGATCGATAGAACGACAATTACTATACTTATTACACTCACTATTATTAATCTAACTCACATTATTAGCCATATTATGCTTATATGATCGATAGAACTACAATTACTATACTCTTTACTCTTATTATTATCAATCTAACTCATATTATTATCCATATTATGCCTATATAATAAATAGAACGACAATTACTATACTCATTACTCTTATTATTATCAATCTAACTCATATTATTAACCATATTATGCTAATATGATCGATAGAACGACAATTACTATACTTATTACACTCACTATCATCAATCTAACTCATATTATTAGCCATATTATGCTTATATGATCGATAGAACTACAATTACTATACTTATTACTCTTATTATTATATATCTAACTCATATTATTAGCCATATTATGCCTATATGATCGATAGAACGACAATAACTATACTCATTACTCTTATTATTATCAATCTAACTCATATCATTAGCCATATTATGCTTATATGATCGATAGAACTAGAATTACTATACTTATTACTCTTATTATTATCAATCTAACTCATATTATTAACCATATTATGCAGATATGATCGATAGAACTACAATTACTATACTCATTACTCTTATTATTATTATCAATCTAACTCATATTATTAGCCATGTTATGCTTATATGATCGATAGAACCACAATTACTGTACTTATTAGTCTTATTTCTATCAACCTAACTCATATTATTAGCCATATTATGCTTAAATGATGGATAGATCGACAATTACTATACTTATTACTCTTATTATTATCAATCTAACTCATATTATTAACCATATTATGCTTATATGAGCAATAGAACTACAATTACTATACTTATTACTCTTATTATTATCAATTTAACTCATATTATTAGCCATATTATGCTAAAATGACCGATAGAACGACAATTACTATACTTATTACACTCACTATAATCAATCTAACTCATATTATTAACCATATTATGCAGATATGATCGATAGGACGACAATTACTCTACTTATTATTCTTATATTTATCAATCTAACTCGTATTATTAACCATGTTATGCAGATATGATCGATAGGACGACAATTACTCTACTTATTATTCTTATTTTTATCAATCTAACTCATATTCTTAGTCATATTATGCTTATATGATCGATAGAACTAGAATTACTATACTTATTACTCTTATTATTTACAATCTAACTCATATTATTAACCATATTATGCAGATATGATCGATAGAACTACAATTACTATACTTATTACTCTTATTATTATCAATCTAACTCATATTATTAGCCATATTATGCTTATATGATCGATAGAACGACAATTACTATACTTGTTACTATTATTATTATCAATCTAACTCATATTATTAGCCATACTACGCTTATATGATCGACAGAACGACAATTACTATACTTATTACACTCACTGTTATCAATCTAACTCATATTATTAACCATATTATGCAAATATGATCGATAGAACGACAATTACTATACTTATTACTCTTATTATTATCAATCTAACTCATATTATTAGCCATAAGATGCTTAAATGATCGATAGAACGACAATCACTATACTTATTACTCTTATTATTATCAATCTAACTCATATTATTAGCCATATTATGCTTATATGATCGATAGAACGACAATAACTATACTCATTACTCTTATTATTATCAATCTAACTCATATCATTAGCCATATTATGCTTATATGATCGATAGAACTAGAATTACTATACTTATTACTCTTATTATTATCAATCTAACTCATATTATTAACCATATTATGCAGGTATGATCGATAGAACTACAATTACTATACTCATTACTCTTATTATTTTCAATCTAACTCATATTATTAGCCATATTATGCTTATATGATCGATAGAACGACAATTACTCTACTTGTTACTATTATTATTATCAATCTAACTCATATTATTAGCCATACTACGCTTATATGATCGACAGAACGACAATTACTATACTTATTACACTCACTGTTATCAATCTAACTCATGTTATTAACCATACTATGCAAATATGATCGATAGAACGACAATTACTATACTTATTACTCTTATTATTATCAATCTAACTCATATTATTAGCCGTAAGATGCTTAAATGATCGATAGAACGACAATCACTATACTTATTACTCTTATTATTATCAATCTAACTCATATTATTAGCCATATTATGCTTATATGATCGATAGGACGACAATTACTATACTTATTACTCTTATTGTTATCAATCTAACTCATATTATTAGCCACATTATGCTTATATGATCGATAGAACTACAATTTCTATACTTATTACTCCTATTATTATCAATCTAACTCATACTATTAGCCATATTATGCTTATATGATCGATAGAACGACAATTACTATACTCATTACTCTTATTATTACCAATCTAACTCATATTATTAGCCATATTATGCTTATATGATCGATAGTACCACAATTACTGTACTTATTATTCTTATTTTTATCAACCTAATTCATATTATTGGCCACATTATGCTTATATGATCGATAGAACTACAATTTCGATACTTATTACTCTTATTATTATCAATCTAACTCATATTATTAACCATATTATGCTTATATGAGCAATAGAACTACAATTACTATACTTACTACACTCACTATTATCAATCTAACTCATATTATTAGCCATATTATGCCTATATGATCGATAGAACGACAATAACTATACTCATTACTCTTATTATTATCATTCTAACTCATATCATTAGCCATATTATGCTTATATGATCGATAGAACTAGAATTACTATAACTATTACTCTTATTATTATCAATCTAACTCATATTATTAACCATACTATGCTAATTTGATCGATAGAACGACAATTACTATACTTATTACACTCACTATCATCAATCTAACTCATATTATTAACCATATTTTGCAGATATGATCGATAGGACGACAATTACTATACCTATTACTCTTATTATCATCAATCTAACTCATATTATTAACCATATTATGCTTATATGATCGATAGAACGACAATTACTATACTTATTACACTCACTATTATCAATCTAACTCATTTTATTAGCCATATTATGCTTATATGATCGATAGAACTACAATTACTATACTTTTTACTCTTACTATTATCAATCTAACGCATATTATTATCCATATTATGCCTATATGATCAATAGAACGACAATTACTATACTCATTACTCTTATTATTATCAATCTAACTCATATTATTAACCATATTATGCAGATATGATCGATAGGACGACAATTACTATACTTATTACTCTTATTATTATCAATCTAACTCATATTCTTAGTCATATTATGCTTATATGATCGATAGAACGACAATTACTATACTTGTTACTATTATTATTATCAATCTAACTCACATTATTAGCCATACTACGCTAATATGATCGACAGAACGACAATTACTATACTTATTACACTCACTGTTATCAATCTAACTCATATTATTAGCCATATTATGCTTATATGATCGATAGAACGACAACTACTATACTCATTACTCTTATTATTATCAATCTAACTCATATTATTAGCCATATTATGCTTATATGATCGATAGAACCACAATTACAGTACTTATTATTCTTATTTTTATCAACCTAACTCATATTATGAGCCATATTATGCTTAAATGATCGATAGATCGACAATTACTATACTTCTTATTCTTATTTTTATCAACCTAACTCATATTATTAGCCATATTATGCTTAAATGATCGATAGATAGACAATTACTATACTTATTACTCTTATTATTATCAATCTAACTCATATTATTAACCATATTATGCTTATATGAGCAATAGAACTACATTTACTATACTTATTGCACTCACTATTATCAATCTAACTCGTATTATTAGCCATACAATGCTTATATGATCGATAGAACGACAATTACTATACTCGTTACTCTCATTATTATCAATCTAACTCATATTCTTAGCCATATTATGCTTATATGATCGATAGAACGACAATTACTATACTTATTACTCTTATTATTATCAATCTAACTCATATTATTAACCATATTATGCTAATATGATCGATAGAACGACAATTACTATACTTATTACACTCACTATCATCAATCTAACTCATATTATTAAGCATATTATGCTTATATGATCGATAGAACTACAATTACTATACTCATTACTCTTATTATTATCAATCTAACTCATGTTATTAGCCATATTATGCTTATATCATCGATAGAACCACAATTACTGTACATATTATTCTTATTTTTATCAACCTAACTCATATTATGAGCCATATTATGCTTAAATGATCGATAGATCGACAATTACTATACTTATTACTCTTATTATTATCAATCTAACTCATATTATTAACCATATTATGCTAATATGATCGATAGAACGACAATTACTATACTTATTACACTCACTATCATCAATCTAACTCATATTATTAAGCATATTATGCTTATATGATCGATAGAACTACAATTTCTATACTTATTACTCTTATTATTATCAATCTAACTCATATTATTAGCCATATTATGCTTATATGATCGATAGAACGACAATTACTATACTCATTACTCTTATTATTATCAATCTAACTCATGTTATTAGCCATATTATGCTTATATCATCGATAGAACCACAATTACTGTACATATTATTCTTATTTTTATCAACCTAACTCATATTATGAGCCATATTATGCTTAAATGATCGATAGATCGACAATTACTATACTTATTACTCTTATTATTATCAATCTAACTCATATTAATAGCCATATTATGCTTATACGATCGACAGAACGACTATAACTATACTCATTACTCTTATTATTATCAATCTAACTCATATTATTAGCCATAAGATGCTTAAATGATCGACAGAACGACAATTACTATACTTATTACACTCACTGTTATCAATCTAACTCATATTATTAACCATATTATGCAAATATGATCGATAGAACGACAATTACTATACTTATTACTCTTATTATTATCAATCTAACTCATATTATTAGCCATAAGATGCTTAAATGATCGATAGAACGACAATCACTATACTCATTACTCTTATTATTATCAATCTAACTCATATCATTAGCCATATTATGCTTATATGATCGATAGAACTAGAACTACTATACTTATTACTCTTATTACTATCAATCTAACTCATATTATTAACCATATTATGCAGATATGATCGATAGAACTACAATTACTATACTTATTACTCTTATTATTATCAATCTAACTCATATTATTAGCCATATTATGCTTATATGATCGATAGAACGACAGTTACTATACTTGTTACTATTATTATTATCAATCTAACTCATATTATTAGCCATACTACGCTTATATGATCGACAGAACGACAATTACTATACTTATTACACTCACTGTTATCAATCTAACTCATATTATTAACCATATTATGCAAATATGATCGATAGAACGACAATTACTATACTTATTACTCTTATTATTATCAATCTAACTCATATTATTAGCCATAAGATGCTTAAATGATCGATAGAACGACAATCACTATACTTATTACTCTTATTATTATCATTCTAACTCATATTATTAGCCATATTATGCTTATATGATCGATAGGACGACAATTACTATACTTATTACTCTTATTGTTATCTATCTAACTCATATTATTAGCCACATTATGCTTATATGATCGATAGAACTACAATTTCTATACTTATTACTCCTATTATTATCAATCTAACTCATATTATTAGCCATATTATGCTTATATGATCGATAGAACGACAATTACTATACTCATTACTCTTATTATTATCAATCTAACTCATATTATTAGCCATATTATGCTTATATGATCGATAGAACCACAATTACTGTACTTATTATTCTTATTTTTATCAACCTAATTCATATTATTGGCCACATTATGCTTATATGATCGATAGAACTACAATTTCTATACTTATTACTCTTATTATTATCAATCTAACTCATATTATTAACCATATTATGCTTATATGAGCAATAGAACTACAATTACTATACTTATTACTCTTATTATTATATATCTAACTCATATTATTAGCCATATTATGCCTATATGATCGATAGAACGACAATAACTATACTCATTACTCTTATTATTATCAATCTAACTCATATCATTAGCCATATTATGCTTCTATGATCGATAGAACTAGAATTACTATACTTATTACTCTTATTATTATC
Source organism: Megachile rotundata (assembly GCF_050947335.1). Classification (NCBI taxonomy): domain Eukaryota; kingdom Metazoa; phylum Arthropoda; class Insecta; order Hymenoptera; family Megachilidae; genus Megachile; species Megachile rotundata. The sequence goes on from NW_027474393.1 coordinate 47,881, forward strand.
AATCTAACTCATATTATTAACCATATTATGCAGATATGATCGATAGAACTACAATTACTATACTCATTACTCTTATTATTATTATCAATCTAACTCATATTATTAGCCGTATTATGCTTATATGATCGATAGAACCACAATTACTGTACTTATTATTCTTATTTCTATCAACCTAACTCATATTATTAGCCATATTATGCTTAAATGATGGATAGATCGACAATTACTATACTTATTACTCTTATTATTATCAATCTAACTCATATTATTAACCATATTATGCTTATATGAGCAATAGAACTACAAGTACTATACTTATTACTCTTATTATTATGAATTTAACTCATATTATTAGCCATATTATGCTAAAATGACCGATAGAACGACAATTACTATACTTATTACACTCACTATAATCAATCTAACTCGTATTATTAACCATGTTATGCAGATATGATCGATAGCACGACAATTACTCTACTTATTATTCTTATTTTTATCAATCTAACTCATATTATTAACCATATTATGCAGATATGATCGATAGGACGACAATTACTATACTTATTACACTTATTATCATCAATCTAACTCATATTATTAACCATATTA
>NW_027474394.1:0-48462 GCF_050947335.1 Megachile rotundata
GAGTTAGATTGATAATAATAAGAGTCATAAGTATAGTAATTGTCGTTCTATCGATCATATTAGCATAATATGGCTAATAATATGAGTTAGATTGATAATAATAAGAGTAATAAGTATAGTAATTGTCGTCCTATCGATCATATAAGCATAATATGGCTAATAATATGAGTTAGATTGATAATAATAATAGTAGTGAGTATAGTAATTGTCGTTCTATCGATCATATATGCATAATATGGCTAATAATATGAGTTTATTGATAATAATAAGAATAATCAGTATAGTAATTGTCGTTCTATCGATCATATAAGCATAATTCGGCTAATAATATGAGTTAGATTGATAATAATAAGAGTAATATGTATAGTAATTATCGTTCTACCGATCATATAAGCATAATATGGTTAATAATATGAGTTAGATTGATAACAGGGAGTGTAATAAGAATAGTAATTGTCGTCCTGTCGATCATATAAGCATAATATGGCTAATAATATGAGTAAGATTGATAATAAGAAGTGTAATGAGTATAGTAATTGTCGTTCTGTCGATCATATAAGCATAATATGGCTAATAATATGAGTTAGATTGATAATAATAAGAGTAATAAGTATAGTAATTGTCGTTCTATCGACCACATAAGCATAATATGGCTAATAATATGAGTTAGATTGATAAAAATAAGAGTAATGAGTATAGTAAATGTAGTTCTATCGATCATATAAGCATAATATGGCTAATAATATGAGTTAGATTGATAATAATAAGAGTAATAAGTATAGTAAATGTCGTTCTATCGATCATATAAGCATAATATGGCTAATAATATGAGTTAGATTGATAATAATAAGAGTCATAAGTATAGTAATTGTCGTTCTATCGATCATATAAGCATAATTTGGCTAATAATGTGAGTTAGATTGATAATAATAAGAGTAATAAGTATAGTAATTATCGTTCTACCGATCATATAAGCATAACATGGTTAATAATATGAGTTAGAATGATAACAGGGAGTGTAATAAGAATAGTAATTGTCGTCCTGTCGATCATATAAGCATAATATGGCTAATAATATGAGTAAGATTGATAATAAGAAGTGTAATGAGTATAGTAATTGTCGTTGTGTCGATCATATAAGCATTATATGGCTAATAAGATGAGTTAGATTGATAATAATAAGAGTAATGAGTATAGTAATTGTCGTTCTATCGATCATATCTGCATAATATGGTTAATAATATGAGTTAGATTGATAATAGTGAGTGTAATAAGTATAGTAATTGTCGTTCTGTCGATCATTAAAGCATAATATGGCTAATAATATGAGTTAGATTGATAATAATAAGAGTAATAAGTATAGTAATTGTCGTTCTATCGATCATATAAGCATAATTTGGCTAATAATATGAGTTAGATTGATAATAATAAGAGTAATAAGTATAGTAATTATCGTTCTACCGATCATATAAGCATAACATGGTTAATAATATGAGTTAGACTGATAACAGGGAGTGTAATAAGAATAGTAATTGTCGTTCTGTCGATCTTATAAGCATAATATGGCTAATAAGATGAGTTAGACTGATAATAATAAGAGTACTGAGAATAGTAATCGTCGTTCTATCGATCATATCTGCATAATATGGTTAATAATATGAGTTAGATTGATAATAGTGAGTGTAATAAGTATAGTAATTGTCGTTCTGTCGATCATATAAGCATAATATGGCTAATAATATGAGTTAGATTGATAATAATAAGAGTAATAAGTATAGTAATTGTCGTTCTATCGACCACATAAGCATAATATGGCTAATAATATGAGTTAGATTGATAAAAATAAGAGTAATGAGTATAGTAAATGTAGTTCTATCGATCATATAAGCATAATATGGCTAATAATATGAGTTAGATTGATAATAATAAGAGTAATAAGTATAGTAAATGTCGTTCTATCGATCATATAAGCATAATATGGCTAATAATATGAGTTAGATTGATAATAATAAGAGTCATAAGTATAGTAATTGTCGTTCTATCGATCATATAAGCATAATTTGGCTAATAATGTGAGTTAGATTGATAATAATAAGAGTAATAAGTATAGTAATTATCGTTCTACCGATCATATAAGCATAACATGGTTAATAATATGAGTTAGAATGATAACAGGGAGTGTAATAAGAATAGTAATTGTCGTCCTGTCGATCATATAAGCATAATATGGCTAATAATATGAGTAAGATTGATAATAAGAAGTGTAATGAGTATAGTAATTGTCGTTGTGTCGATCATATAAGCATTATATGGCTAATAAGATGAGTTAGATTGATAATAATAAGAGTAATGAGTATAGTAATTGTCGTTCTATCGATCATATCTGCATAATATGGTTAATAATATGAGTTAGATTGATAATAGTGAGTGTAATAAGTATAGTAATTGTCGTTCTGTCGATCATTAAAGCATAATATGGCTAATAATATGAGTTAGATTGATAATAATAAGAGTAATAAGTGTAGTAATTGTCGTTCTATCGATCATATAAGCATAATTTGGCTAATAATATGAGTTAGATTGATAATAATAAGAGTAATAAGTATAGTAATTATCGTTCTACCGATCATATAAGCATAACATGGTTAATAATATGAGTTAGACTGATAACAGGGAGTGTAATAAGAATAGTAATTGTCGTTCTGTCGATCTTATAAGCATAATATGGCTAATAAGATGAGTTAGACTGATAATAATAAGAGTACTGAGAATAGTAATCGTCGTTCTATCGATCATATCTGCATAATATGGTTAATAATATGAGTTAGATTGATAATAGTGAGTGTAATAAGTATAGTAATTGTCGTTCTGTCGATCATATTAGCATAATATGGCTAATAATATGAGTTAGATTGATAATAATAAGAGTAATAAGTATAGTAATTGTCGTTCTATCGATCATATATGCATAATATGGCTAATAATATGAGTTTATTGATAATAATAAGAATAATCAGTATAGTAATTGTCGTTCTATCGATCATATCTGCATAATATGGTTAATAATATGAGTTAGATTGATAATAGTGAGTGTAATAAGTATAGTAATTGTCGTTCTGTCGATCATATAAGCATAATATGGCTAATAATATGAGTTAGATTGATAATAATAAGAGTAATACGTATAGTAATTGTCGTTCTATCGATCATATAAGCATAATATGGCAAATAATATGAGTTAGATTGTTATTAATAAGAGTAATCAGTATAGTAATTGTCGTTCTATCGATCATATCTGCATAATATGGTTAATGATATGAGTTAGATTGATAATAGTGAGTGTAATAAGTACAGTAATTGTCGTTCTGTCGATCATATAAGCATAATATGGCTAATAATATGAGTTAGATTGATAATAATAAGAGTAATAAGTACAGTAATTGTCGTCCTAGCGATCACATAAGCATAATATGGCTAATAATATGAGTTAGATTGATAATAATAAGAGTAATAAGTAGAGTAATTGTCGTTCTATCGATCATATAAGCATATTATGGCTAATAATATGAGTTAGATTGATAATAATAAGTGTAGTGAGTAAAGTAATTGTCGTTCTATCGATCATATTTGCATAATATGGTTAACAATATTAGTTAGATTGATAATAATAAGAGAAATGAGTGTAGTAATTGTCGTTCTATCGATCATATCTGCATAATATGGCTAATAATATGAGTTAGATTGATAATAATAAGAGTAATAAGTATAGTAATTGTCGTTCTACCGATCATATAAGCATAATATGGTTAATAATATGAGTTAGATTGATAACAGGGAGTGTAATAAGAATAGTAATTGTCGTTCTATCGATCATATAAGCATAATATGGCAAATAATATGAGTTAGATTGATAATAATAAGAGTAATCAGTATAGTAATTGTCGTTCTATCGATCATATCTGCATAATATGGTTAATAATATGAGTTAGATTGATAATAGTGAGTGTAATAAGTACAGTAATTGTCGTTCTGTCGATCATATAAGCATAATATGGCTAATAATATGAGTTAGATTGATAATAATAAGAGTAATGAGTATAGTAATTGTCGTTCTATCGATCATATAAGCATAATTTGGCTAATAATATGCGTTAGATTGATAATAATAAGAGTAATAAGTATAGTAATTATCGTTCTACCGATCATATAAGCATAATATGGTTAATAATATGAGTTAGATTGATAACAGGGAGTGTAATAGGAATAGTAATTGTCGTTTTGTCGATCATATAAGCATAATATGGCTAATAATATGAGTTAGATTGATAATAGTAAGAGTAATGTGTATAGTATTTGTCGTTCTATCGATCATATCTGCATAATATGGTTAATAATATGAGTTAGATTGATAACAGGGAGTGTAATAAGAATAGTAATTGTCGTTCTGTCGATCATATAAGCATAATTTGGCTAATAATATGAGTTAGATTGATAATAATAAGAGTAATAAGTATAGTAATTATCCTTCTACCGATCATATGAGCATAATATGGTTAATAATATGAGTTAGATTGATAACAGGGAGTGTAATAAGAATAGTAATTGTCGTTCTGTCGACCATATAAGCATAATATGGCTAATAATATGAGTTAGATTGATAATAATAAGAGTAATGAGTATAGTAATTGTCGTTCTATCGATCATATCTGCATAATATCGTTAATAATATGAGTTAGATTGATAATAGTGAGTGTAATAAGTATAGTAATTGTCGTTCTGTCGATCATATAAGCATAATATGGTTAATAATATGAGTTAGATTGATAACAATAACAGTAGTGAGTATAGTAATTGTCGTCCTATCGAGCATATAAGCATAATATGGCTAATAATATGAGTTAGATTGATAATAGTAAGAGTAATAAGTACAGTAATTGTCGCTCTATCGATCATATGTGCATAATATGGTTAATAATATGAGGTAGATTGATAATAATAAGAGTAATAAGTATAGTAATTGTCGTTCTATCGATCATATAGGCATAATATGGCTAATAATATGAGTGAGATTGATAATGATAAGAGTAAAAAGTACAGTAATTGTCGTTCTATCGATCATATAAGCATAATATGGTTAATAATATGAGTTAGATTGATAGTAGTGAGTGAAATAAGTATAGTAATTGCCGTTCTATCGATCACATAAGCATAATATGGCTAATAATATGAGTTAGATTGATAATAATAAGAGTAATGAGTATAGAAATTGTCGTTCTGTCGATCATATAAGCATAATATGGCTAATAATATGAGTTAGATTGATAATAATAATAGTAATGAGTATAGTAAATGTCGTTCTATCGATCATATAAGCATAATATGGCTAATAATATGAGTTAGATTGATAATAATAAGAGTAATGAGTATAGTAATTGTCGTTCTATCGATCTTATAAGCATAATATGGCTAATAATATGAGTTAGATTGATAATAGTAAGAGTAATGTGTATAGTATTTGTCGTTCTATCGATCATATCTGCATAATATGGTTAATAATATGAGTTAGATTGATAACAGGGAGTGTAATAAGAATAGTAATTGTCGTTCTGTCGATCATATAAGCATAATTTGGCTAATAATATGAGTTAGATTGATAATAATAAGAGTAATAAGTATAGTAATTATCCTTCTACCGATCATATGAGCATAATATGGTTAATAATATGAGTTAGATTGATAACAGGGAGTGTAATAAGAATAGTAATTGTCGTTCTGTCGACCATATAAGCATAATATGGCTAATAATATGAGTTAGATTGATAATAATAAGAGTAATGAGTATAGTAATTGTCGTTCTATCGATCATATAAGCATAATATGGTTAATAATATGAGTTAGATTGATAGTAGTGAGTGAAATAAGTATAGTAATTGCCGTTCTATCGATCACATAAGCATAATATGGCTAATAATATGAGTTAGATTGATAATAATAAGAGTAATGAGTATAGTAATTGTCGTTCTATCGATCATATCTGCATAATATCGTTAATAATATGAGTTAGATTGATAATAGTGAGTGTAATAAGTATAGTAATTGTCGTTCTGTCGATCATATAAGCATAATATGGTTAATAATATGAGTTAGATTGATAACAATAACAGTAGTGAGTATAGTAATTGTCGTCCTATCGAGCATATAAGCATAATATGGCTAATAATATGAGTTAGATTGATAATAGTAAGAGTAATAAGTACAGTAATTGTCGCTCTATCGATCATATGTGCATAATATGGTTAATAATATGAGGTAGATTGATAATAATAAGAGTAATAAGTATAGTAATTGTCGTTCTATCGATCATATAGGCATAATATGGCTAATAATATGAGTGAGATTGATAATGATAAGAGTAAAAAGTACAGTAATTGTCGTTCTATCGATCATATAAGCATAATATGGTTAATAATATGAGTTAGATTGATAGTAGTGAGTGAAATAAGTATAGTAATTGCCGTTCTATCGATCACATAAGCATAATATGGCTAATAATATGAGTTAGATTGATAATAATAAGAGTAATGAGTATAGAAATTGTCGTTCTGTCGATCATATAAGCATAATATGGCTAATAATATGAGTTAGATTGATAATAATAATAGAAATGAGTATAGTAAATGTCGTTCTATCGATCATATAAGCATAATATGGCTAATAATATGAGTTAGATTGATAATAATAAGAGTAATGAGTATAGTAATTGTCGTTCTATCGATCATATCTGCATAATATGGTTAATAATATGAGTTAGATTGATAATAGTGAGTGTAATAAGTACAGTAATTGTCGTTCTGTCGATCATATAAGCATAATATGGCTAATAATATGAGTTAGATTGATAATAATAAGAGTAATGAGTATAGTAAATGTCGTTCTATCAATCATGTAAGCATAATATGGCTAATAATATGAGTTAGATTGATAATAATAAGAGTAATGAGTATAGTAATTGGCGTTCTATCGATCTTATAAGCATAAGATGGCTAATAATATGAGTTAGATTGATAATAATAAGAGTAATAAGTATAGTAATTGTCGTCCTATCGATCACATAAGCATAATATGGCTAATAATATGAGTTAGATTGATAATAGTAAGAGTAATGAGTATAGTAATTGACGCTCTATCGATCATATGTGCATAATATGGTCAATAATATGAGTTAGATTGATAACAATAAGAGTAGTGAGTATAGTACTTGTCGGCCTATCGATCATATAAGCATAATATGGCTAATAATGTGAGTTAGATTGATAATAATAAGAGGAATAAGTATAGTAATTGTCGTCCTATCGATCATATAAGCATAATATGGCTAATAATATGAGTTAGATTGATAATAATAAGAGTAACGAGTATAGTAATTGTCGTTCTATCGATCACATAAGCATAATATGGCTAATAATATGAGTTAGATTGATAATAGTAAGAGTAATGAGTATAGTAATTGTCGTTCTATCGATCATATCTGCATAATATGGTTAATGATATGAGTTAGATTGATAATAGTGAGTGTAATAAGTACAGTAATTGTCGTTCTGTCGATCATATAAGCATAATATGGCTAATAATATGAGTTAGATTGTTATTAATAAGAGTAATCAGTATAGTAATTGTCGTTCTATCGATCATATCTGCATAATATGGTTAATGATATGAGTTAGATTGATAATAGTGAGTGTAATAAGTACAGTAATTGTCGTTCTGTCGATCATATAAGCATAATATGGCTAATAATATGAGTTAGATTGATAATAATAAGAGTAATAAGTATAGTATTTGTCGTTCTATCGACCACATAAGCATAATATGGCTAATAATATGAGTTAGATTGATAATAATAAGAGTAATAAGTACAGTAATTGTCGTCCTATCGATCACATAAGCATAATATGGCTAATAATATGAGTTAGATTGATAATAATAAGAGTAATAAGTAGAGTAATTGTCGTTCTATCGATCATATAAGCATATTATGGCTAATAATATGAGTTAGATTGATAATAATAAGAGTAGTGAGTAAAGTAATTGTCGTTCTATCGATCATATTTGCATAATATGGTTAACAATATTAGTTAGATTGATAATAATAAGAGAAATGAGTATAGTAATTGTCGTTCTATCGATCATATCTGCATAATATGGCTAATAATATGAGTTAGATTGATAATAGTGAGTGTAATAAGTATAGTAATTCTCGTTCTGTCCATCATATAAGCATAATATGGCTAATAATATGAGTTAGATTGATAATAATAAGAGTAATACGTATAGTAATTGTCGTTCTATCGATCATATAAGCATAATATGGCAAATAATATGAGTTAGATTGTTATTAATAAGAGTAATCAGTATAGTAATTGTCGTTCTATCGATCATATCTGCATAATATGGTTAATGATATGAGTTAGATTGATAATAGTGAGTGTAATAAGTACAGTAATTGTCGTTCTGTCGATCATATAAGCATAATATGGCTAATAATATGAGTTAGATTGATAATAATAAGAGTAATAAGTATAGTATTTGTCGTTCTATCGACCACATAAGCATAATATGGCTAATAATATGAGTTAGATTGATAATAATAAGAGTAATAAGTACAGTAATTGTCGTCCTATCGATCACATAAGCATAATATGGCTAATAATATGAGTTAGATTGATAATAATAAGAGTAATAAGTAGAGTAATTGTCGTTCTATCGATCATATAAGCATATTATGGCTAATAATATGAGTTAGATTGATAATAATAAGAGTAGTGAGTAAAGTAATTGTCGTTCTATCGATCATATTTGCATAATATGGTTAACAATATTAGTTAGATTGATAATAATAAGAGAAATGAGTATAGTAATTGTCGTTCTATCGATCATATCTGCATAATATGGCTAATAATATGAGTTAGATTGATAATAATAAGAGTAATAAGTATAGTAATTATCGTTCTACCGATCATATAAGCATAATATGGTTAATAATATGAGTTAGATTGATAACAGGGAGTGTAATAAGAATAGTAATTGTCGTTCTATCGATCATATAAGCATAATATGGCAAATAATATGAGTTAGATTGATAATAATAAGAGTAATCAGTATAGTAATTGTCGTTCTATCGATCATATCTGCATAATATGGTTAATAATATGAGTTAGATTGATAATAGTGAGTGTAATAAGTACAGTAATTGTCGTTCTGTCGATCATATAAGCATAATATGGCTAATAATATGAGTTAGATTGATAATAATAAGAGTACTGAGTATAGTAATTGTCGTTCTATCGATCATATAAGCATAATTTGGCTAATAATATGCGTTAGATTGATAATAATAAGAGTAATAAGTATAGTAATTATCGTTCTACCGATCATATAAGCATAATATGGTTAATAATATGAGTTAGATTGATAACAGGGAGTGTAATAAGAATAGTAATTGTCGTTTTGTCGATCATATAAGCATAATATGGCTAATAATATGAGTTAGATTGATAATAGTAAGAGTAATGTGTATAGTATTTGTCGTTCTATCGATCATATCTGCATAATATGGTTAATAATATGAGTTAGATTGATAACAGGGAGTGTAATAAGAATAGTAATTGTCGTTCTGTCGATCATATAAGCATAATTTGGCTAATAATATGAGTTAGATTGATAATAATAAGAGTAATAAGTATAGTAATTATCCTTCTACCGATCATATGAGCATAATATGGTTAATAATATGAGTTAGATTGATAACAGGGAGTGTAATAAGAATAGTAATTGTCGTTCTGTCGACCATATAAGCATAATATGGCTAATAATATGAGTTAGATTGATAATAATAAGAGTAATGAGTATAGTAATTGTCGTTCTATCGATCATATCTGCATAATATCGTTAATAATATGAGTTAGATTGATAATAGTGAGTGTAATAAGTATAGTAATTGTCGTTCTGTCGATCATATAAGCATAATATGGTTAATAATATGAGTTAGATTGATAACAATAACAGTAGTGAGTATAGTAATTGTCGTCCTATCGAGCATATAAGCATAATATGGCTAATAATATGAGTTAGATTGATAATAGTAAGAGTAATAAGTACAGTAATTGTCGCTCTATCGATCATATGTGCATAATATGGTTAATAATATGAGGTAGATTGATAATAATAAGAGTAATAAGTATAGTAATTGTCGTTCTATCGATCATATAGGCATAATATGGCTAATAATATGAGTGAGATTGATAATGATAAGAGTAAAAAGTACAGTAATTGTCGTTCTATCGATCATATAAGCATAATATGGTTAATAATATGAGTTAGATTGATAGTAGTGAGTGAAATAAGTATAGTAATTGCCGTTCTATCGATCACATAAGCATAATATGGCTAATAATATGAGTTAGATTGATAATAATAAGAGTAATGAGTATAGAAATTGTCGTTCTGTCGATCATATAAGCATAATATGGCTAATAATATGAGTTAGATTGATAATAATAATAGTAATGAGTATAGTAAATGTCGTTCTATCGATCATATAAGCATAATATGGCTAATAATATGAGTTAGATTGATAATAATAAGAGTAATGAGTATAGTAATTGTCGTTCTATCGATCTTATAAGCATAATATGGCTAATAATATGAGTTAGATTGATAATAATAAGAGTAATAAGTATAGTAATTGTCGTCCTATCGATCACATAAGCATAATATGGCTAATAATATGAGTTAGATTGATAATAGTAAGAGTAATAAGTATTGCAATTGACGCTCTATCGATCATATGTGCATAATATGGTCAATAATATGAGTTAGATTGATAACAATAAGAGTAGTGAGTATAGTACTTGTCGTCCTATCGATCATATAAGCATAATATGGCTAATAATATGAGTTAGATTGATAATAATAAGAGGAATAAGTATAGTAATTGTCGTCCTATCGATCATATAAGCATAATATGGCTAATAATATGAGTTAGATTGATAATAATAAGAGTAACGAGTATAGTAATTGTCGTTCTATCGATCATATAAGCATAATATGGCTAATAATATGAGTTAGATTGATAATAATAAGAGTAATAAGTATAGTAATTATCGTTCTACCGATCATATAAGCATAATATGGTTAATAATATGAGTTAGATTGATAATAGTGAGTGTAATAAGTATAGTAATTGTCGTTCTATCGATCATATAAGCATAATTTGGATAATAATATGAGTTAGATTGATAATAATAGGAGTAATAAGTATAGTAATTATCGTTCTACCGATCATGTAAGCATAATATGGTTAATAATATGAGTTAGATTGATAACAGGGAGTGTAAAAAGAATAGTAATTGTCGTTCTATCGATCATATAAGCATAATATGGCAAATAATATGAGTTAGATTGATAATAATAAGAGTAATCAGTATAGTAATTGTCGTTCTATCGATCATATCTGCATAATATGGTTAATAGTATGAGTTAGATTGATAATAGTGAGTGTAATAAGTACAGTAATTGTCGTTCTGTCGATCATATAAGCATAATATGGCTAATAATATGAGTTAGATTGATAATAATAAGAGTAATGAGTATAGAAATTGTCGTTCTGTCGATCATATAAGCATAATATGGCTAATAATATGAGTTAGATTGATAATAATAAGAGTAATGAGTATAGTAAATGTCGTTCTATCAATCATGTAAGCATAATATGGCTAATAATATGAGTTAGATTGATAATAATAAGAGTAATGAGTATAGTAATTGTCGTTCTATCGATCTTATAAGCATAAGATGGCTAATAATGTGAGTTAGATTGATAATAATAAGAGGAATAAGTATAGTAATTGTCGTCCTATCGATCATATAAGCATAATATGGCTAATAATATGAGTTAGATTGATAATAATAAGAGTAATAAGTATAGTAATTGTCGTCCTATCGATCACATAAGCATAATATGGCTAATAATATGAGTTAGATTGATAATAGTAAGAGTAATAAGTATTGCAATTGACGCTCTATCGATCATATGTGCATAATATGGTCAATAATATGAGTTAGATTGATAACAATAAGAGTAGTGAGTATAGTACTTGTCGTCCTATCGATCATATAAGCATAATATGGCTAATAATATGAGTTAGATTGATAATAATAAGAGGAATAAGTATAGTAATTGTCGTCCTATCGATCATATAAGCATAATATGGCTAATAATATGAGTTAGATTGATAATAATAAGAGTAACGAGTATAGTAATTGTCGTTCTATCGATCATATAAGCATAATATGGCTAATAATATGAGTTAGATTGATAATAATAAGAGTAATAAGTATAGTAATTATCGTTCTACCGATCATATAAGCATAATATGGTTAATAATATGAGTTAGATTGATAATAGTGAGTGTAATAAGTATAGTAATTGTCGTTCTATCGATCATATAAGCATAATTTGGATAATAATATGAGTTAGATTGATAATAATAGGAGTAATAAGTATAGTAATTATCGTTCTACCGATCATGTAAGCATAATATGGTTAATAATATGAGTTAGATTGATAACAGGGAGTGTAAAAAGAATAGTAATTGTCGTTCTATCGATCATATAAGCATAATATGGCAAATAATATGAGTTAGATTGATAATAATAAGAGTAATCAGTATAGTAATTGTCGTTCTATCGATCATATCTGCATAATATGGTTAATAGTATGAGTTAGATTGATAATAGTGAGTGTAATAAGTACAGTAATTGTCGTTCTGTCGATCATATAAGCATAATATGGCTAATAATATGAGTTAGATTGATAATAATAAGAGTAATGAGTATAGAAATTGTCGTTCTGTCGATCATATAAGCATAATATGGCTAATAATATGAGTTAGATTGATAATAATAAGAGTAATGAGTATAGTAAATGTCGTTCTATCAATCATGTAAGCATAATATGGCTAATAATATGAGTTAGATTGATAATAATAAGAGTAATGAGTATAGTAATTGTCGTTCTATCGATCTTATAAGCATAAGATGGCTAATAATGTGAGTTAGATTGATAATAATAAGAGGAATAAGTATAGTAATTGTCGTCCTATCGATCATATAAGCATAATATGGCTAATAATATGAGTTAGATTGATAATAATAAGAGTAACGAGTATAGTAATTGTCGTTCTATCGATCACATAAGCATAATATGGCTAATAATATGAGTTAGATTGATAATAGTAAGAGTAATGAGTATAGTAATTGTCGTTCTATCGATCATATCTGCGTAATATGGTTAATAATATGAGTTAGATTGATAATAGTGAGTGTAATAAGTATAGTAATTCTCGTTCTGTCGATCGTATAAGCATAATATGGCTAATAATATGAGTTAGATTGATAATAATAAGAGTAATACGTATAGTAATTGTCGTTCTATCGATCATATAAGCATAATATGGCAAATAATATGAGTTAGATTGTTATTAATAAGAGTAATCAGTATAGTAATTGTCGTTCTATCGATCATATCTGCATAATATGGTTAATGATATGAGTTAGATTGATAATAGTGAGTGTAATAAGTACAGTAATTGTCGTTCTGTCGATCATATAAGCATAATATGGCTAATAATATGAGTTAGATTGATAATAATAAGAGTAATAAGTATAGTATTTGTCGTTCTATCGACCACATAAGCATAATATGGCTAATAATATGAGTGGTTACGATCGACCCACGGGCGCAAGGGACAGGGATCAGGAGGGCAATTTCAAAACACATTTTATTGAATGTAATTAAGAAATTTATTCGTAACTTATATAAAGTATGTTTACAGCACCGGATTTCCAATTCGAATGAATGGGCCACTAATACAACCGTTCCGAGTCGCACTCACACCAATGTCAAAATAAAAAGGATATTATTCCGAAAAATTAACTGATACCGCGCTACAAAACCATAACTCTTGCCATCGAGTTTACTCAGGTTCTCGACCTCGCAGGGCACCAGTTGCGAGGTTCACCTCAAAATATAACTGCGTGCCATTAGATCAATCAGCCAGGATCCAATGATTACGCAGCAGAATTAGGTGCACGAGAACCGAGTACCAAAAATTAATAAAAATAAAAAATTAATTTTCCATACGAGTCCAAGCAGCCAGGGACCGTCTACAATAACGTAAAATCAAATAGATACGAAAAGAAAAGTAGGTAAACACGAGCGACTCGGATCGGTCGTATCCGACCTTCCCATTCTTCGATACCTGCTCCTCACCGCTCGGCGTCCTTATCAAGACTACCGTTCTCGACTCTTACCGTCGCGTTCACGCTCCCCCCTCCAATCGGTTCAGCCGTCCGATTCAAGAATTTCCAACGAAAAGATTTTAATTATTAAACAAACGATTTTAACTTTTAAACTAAACGATTTTAATGAAATGAATATTAAATGAAATTAATTCGTTAATTGCGTTGGTAACAAATTCTCCCCCCCAGTGTCTGATGCGTTTGAATCAGCACTATTATCTACGGGTTGCAACGCAATTAACTTTGAAACGGGTCTAATCATTTTTCCTTTCGCTGTCCGAATTTCGGCTACTCGTACTCGTCCGTCCCGTCCTGGATACGTGGTGGTTATAATCCCGCGTAGCCACACGTTTCTAGGTTGCTGGGAGTCAGCAACAAGTACCAGGTCACCTACTGCTAAGGGTTGCACCTCTTCGTGCCAGCGACGTCTTCTTATCAACGTAGGGAGATATTCTTTGACCCAACGCATCCAGAAGTGATCTGCAAGGTGCTGAGCTATCTTCCATTGCTTGCGCAAGTTGAGATTACCATCGTGAGGTCGCGTAACTAATGGCTTGATTGATGAGGCACCAATTAAAAAATGGTTAGGCGTTAAACTTTCTTCGTCCCTTGGGTCCACCGATACGGACGTCAGCGGCCGACTGTTCACTGTGTGTTCCGCTTCAGCTAATAACGTCGACAATGTTTCATCACGGGGTGCTCGTTCTTTTAGTATAACTCTCAGGGTAGTTTTGACTGACTTAACTAAACTTTCCCAACAACCACCCATGTGGGGAGCACCTGGTGGAATAAAACGCCAATCTATGCCTTTGCTCATGACCCTATCTCTCTGATTGTCGCAGTCGAGATCCATTACAGCCCGTTTTAGCTCAGCGTGTGCTCCTCTTAAGTTTGTACCGTTGTCCGAATATATCATAGCCGGGAATCCTCGCCGGGCTGCCATACGTGTTAGCGCCATAATGGTATAGTCAGTCGTCAAGGTGGATGCTGTTTCAATATGGATAGCTCGGGTGTTCAAACAAGTAAATAGTACACCCCACCTTTTCTCGCGTCGTCTACCTACTGTTACCTCCATCGGGCCAAAATAATCAATTCCACAATTGGTAAATGGTCTTATGTGGTGTTCTAATCTAGCACTCGGAAGATCCGCCATACGCGGAACCTGCGGCAATTTCTTATTCACGCGGCATACTTGACATCGGCTGGCCACGGTTTTGACCGTTGGACGTAGCCTTAAAATCCAAAACGCTTGCCGCAGTTCATTGACTACCGCCTCTGTACTGCCATGATTTGCCTGTTGATGATAGTGCAGCACTAAGAGTCGTGTATATCGATGACCTCCGTCAAGTATAATTGGTTCTTTCATGGTTTGCGGTATATTTTCAGCCGATGATATTCGTCCACCAACTCGGATGAGTCCATAATCGTCTAAATAGGGTGTTAATTGATATAACCTACTTTTGCAGCTTATTTGTTCGCGACAATGTAATGAGTGCAATTCTTCCGGAAAGCTATCTCGTTGACATTGTGTTTGCCATTTCCTAATAGCCCATTGCACATGATCATTTGATAATGGGACCTTCTTCTTAGTGAGGCAGCAATCTTTGAAAACTAGAAGCCTTGCTGTGCTACGTATTAATCGGAACCACGAGGAGAACCGTTCAATTTCTGGTAATTCCAGCCTTTCGAATTCCACACTGCTCCCAGTGAATTCTGACCTGAGTTCTTGTGTACATTCGTTCGCGGTGGTTGCTGGCGGGGTATGCCAGAAAGGCTCATCCTTGTACAAGAAGTCT
Source organism: Megachile rotundata (assembly GCF_050947335.1). Classification (NCBI taxonomy): domain Eukaryota; kingdom Metazoa; phylum Arthropoda; class Insecta; order Hymenoptera; family Megachilidae; genus Megachile; species Megachile rotundata. The sequence goes on from NW_027474394.1 coordinate 16,158, forward strand.
GGTCCCGCAATCCATCTTGACTTTTCTGAGGGCAATGGGCCGTTGTTGCGTGTTGCCTCATCGGCTGGGTTTTCCTTTGAGGGAACCCACTGCCATTCGTCCTGGCCGGTGAGGTCGTCTATTTCACCTAAACGATGACTGACATACGCTTTGTATGTTCGATAATCTGATCGTAACCAACTCAGCACTGTGCATGAGTCCGTCCAAAATACTCTTTTAGTTACTTTGCGGGTATGTTCTTGTTCTACAGCGCGCGCCATACGGCTTGCTAGCACTGCCGCTTGTAGCTCAAGACGAGGAATAGAGACAGGCTTCAATGGAGCGACTCGACATTTGCCCAGAATAAATGTAACGGCCGTTTTTCCGTTTTCGTACACGTCGCGCCAGTACGCCACAACCGCGTACGCCTTTTCGCTGGCGTCGCAGAATACATGAAGCTCTGTCTCATGGACGTTCGCGTCTTGCTGCACGTAGCAACGTGGTATGGTGAGATGTTCGATAAGCTGAAGATCCTGTAACCATCGCCTCCACTCTAGATATTCAGCAGATTTCAGTTCTTCATCCCACGTAATAGCACTACGCCAACAATTCTGTAGTAGAATCTTACTCCTAATGGTAAAGGGGCTAAGGAATCCATACGGGTCGAATACAGACATGATTACACTTAGCATTTGGCGTTTGGTTGGTCTCCGTTCACCGGTTAATATTTCTCCAGGGATTCGTTTCAAGCTGACGTCGAAGGATAGCCTATCCTCGCGAGGATTCCAAATAATACCTAGCACCCTTTCGGTTGGATGTTCATCGAAAGAAAGGTTTACTTTGATGTGCGATCGTTTTTCACTGGGTATTTTACTCATTACCACTTCGTTATTACATGTCCAGTTTCGTATATCAAACCCGCCATTACGGTGAATTTCTGTTAATTCCTCAATAAGTTTAATGGCTTCCTCGACAGTGTCAGCGCCATCGATGTAATCGTCCATATAATGGTACTTTATTATTGCTTCTGCTGCTTCAGGATATTTTGATTGAAATTCTTGAGCATTAAGATTTTTGACATACTGAGCGGAGCAAGGAGAGGATGTCGCGCCAAATATCATGGATGTCATTACATATTCGCGTGGCTCTATAGTTCTGTCCATCCCGCGCCACAAAAAATGTTGTGCGAACCGGTCTTCCGGACGTATTTTTATTTGGAGGAACATCTCTTTAATGTCCGCTGTGAATGCAATACGTTTTTGTCGAAATCGGAGTAGTGACCCGAGCAGAGAGTTGAACATATCTGGACCCGCAAGGAGTGCATCGTTCAGGCTCGCTCCGTGGTATACTGCAGCAGCATCAAACACAACGCGTAGTTTCTCCGGTTTCTTTATATTTATTACTCCGAAATGGGGTAGATACCATATTCGTGTATTATTGACCTTTGGAGAAACTACCCTACTGGCGTAGCCTTGATCCAGGAAGCGTTGCACTTCATTGCAATATCGCTCCGCGAATTTCGGATCCTTATCCATCTTACGTTCTAGACTTCTAAGTCTACTCAACGCGTACTGTTTATTATTGGGAAACTCAATTGAGTCGGACTTCCATAATAAACCCGTCTCCCATTGACCACCCACTCTCCGCGTGGTCTCTTTTAATATTTTATCTGCTCGCACAATTAAGGTGTTATTCCTTACCCTTTCACTAACACCTAGAGATTCAATGGTAAAATGGTGTTTAACCAGTTCGCTCAGATTGCGGTCCTCTATGCGATCATAATTTCGTTCTCCTACTTCCTCCAACTGCAGCGCAGCAGATGGTACTGCATTGTTTGCACTGCTTGATGCATATCCATGTATTACCCAACCTAGCTTGGTATATGAGGCTACTGGTGCCTGTCTTCCTGCTTCTCTCACCTCAAGTGACGTGATCAAATCCCAATGATCTTGACCTATTAGAATTGTGGGTGTCACACTTGAATAGCCTTCGATGTTTAAATTATTTAAGTGGTGATACTTTTTCATCTCATCTACACGTAGTGTCTGAGCGGGCAGAGATAAACCTCGTACTGTTCTAGCCCCCATAATTTGATAGGTATCCACACTATGTTTCCCCTTAATATCAAAATTAACGCTTTTACTATTCGCCAATACGGTCATCATTCCACCTACTCCTCTCAGCTTCATAGATGCTAGCCTACCAGTTAGGCCGATTCTGTTAGCTACTGTCGTGTCAACTAAAGTTAATGTGGATCCTTCGTCTAGCAGGGCGTATGTTTGCATGTTACCGCGAGCTCCGGTAACTATTACCGGTATTATTTTCAAGAGAATTCCTTTATTGCGATTCTGTCAATTATTCGCAACATATTCTTCTGACCCTGAGCTAGCGGGTGCTGTCGATTGCGGCATTTTGTCATTCATTGTCGTGCTACTCGTTGAACGGTCAGTTGTATGTAAAAGTTTGTGGTGCGCTCGCATACACGCCGCGATTCCGCATCCCTTAGAGTTACAACGAACACTACGATGTCTTCCCCCTAAGCATCGGAAACATACACCCTTCTGCCGCGCCCATTCCCATCGTTGAGGAACAGATAGGCTGCTAAATCTTCGACAAGTGTTAACTAAATGATTTTCCGCAGAACAATAATTACAGCGACGACCAACATCTTTATTAGGCGAACGCATTTCTCTGGGCATGGCTGAGCCCTCTAGTGCGGTCGTTAAAACGGCTGCTTTAGTCCCTGCAACACGTTTGGTTCTGTCCCGCACACTCTGTCTCTCCTCCCGTGGGAACCGAATGTTTGAAGTTATTAAATTACTAGTGCCGGCTTTACAAGCAATTTCGGCCTCAAAAAACAAGAACTTAGCAAGCAAAACCAACTTAGGCTCGCCTCCCTCACTATTTTCATTTAAGAACCTATTATATTGATAAATCATGGTGGTTGGTAATTTACGGAGAACTTCTGATATCAGTTCAGGGCTCTGTAGGTACCCAACATGGTTAACTGCCTGTAAAGCAGCTACACAGTTTTTCACAGCGGTCGCAAATGTTACCAAGTTTCCCCCTATATCGCCAATTCGCGGAAGATTCTTTAGGTCCCCGACAATCTTTCCAGCCACGATATCCGGGTTGCCGAACCTAAGTTCCAGCGTTTCCATTATTTGACGAACATCGCTTGCTGTCACCATTAAAGAGGCTACTGCCTCGCGGGCTGATCCACGGAGGCAAGCATATAACCGAGAAACGTTCTCTTCCCCAGAATATCCTCCTTTTTCTGTAGTCAAATCGAATGCGCGTTTAAACCTAGGCCATTCTACCGTGTCGCCATCGAATACCGGTAGTTCGCCTTTCGATGTTAATCGATTTAACAGTCGCGATAAATCCCCCGCTGCGGACCTACTCTCGATGGCGTTAATCGTCCGCGCTAAGACGTCCGTTAGCTTTGAAAGCCCAGAGTTTTCGTTGGGCTGTGGGTTCGCAGCTGAATCTTCCGCTTCTCGGTGGTCGAGTGGTACAGGATCATCTCGCTCCGCTTGGTCTGCTTGGGCACTCATTTGTTGAGTGGAATTATTTATTAATTTCTCTGGAGGATTCTGAGCTAAACTGGCTGCGTGAGCTGACGATCTCTGAAGCCAATCGCGCACTGAATGATCAGTGTCATTTTCAGGGACATACCGTTGGTTAGCAGGCTGATGTGGTGTTACGGAACTACGAACACTACCACCACAATTCGATTCTTCCTCCAATTGAGCAATCTCTAACTCTAATCTTTCGTCAATCAAAGCCAACTCGACCCTCTCTCTTTCCTCAAGCAATTCTCGACGAACTTTCGCACGCCGTTCAGCTGCTTGAATTTCTAATCGCCTCTTTCGGGACGACGATGATGATGACACCGCTCGTGACGGTGCCGAATGTGCTGTACCGCCACGCGGAACTGTTTGCGCTGATGGCAAGGTGGTGTCTCGAAGATCTACCGACGGGGTTGGTTGGTCCACGAGAGAGCGATTTCCAAGATTCTGGCTTCTTGTAGACCGTGTCGACAACCCTACCACAGTCGCAGATGACTGTCCTCTTCCTCTTCGGGTTGCTCTATAACGCCTCGCCGGAGACATTGTAACGGTCGATATATGTCCCAATAATCACTTAAATTAAGACACCAGATAGAATACACTGTCCTGAAAACTGAACTATTCATTACCAATCTGTCCGTAACTGTTACCGCATCCTCGCAGTCGCTGCCCCAAACGCCCGTAGGTCGCCGGTTCATATCCGGCTCGAAGGACCATTGGTTACGATCGACCCACGGGCGCAAGGGACAGGGATCAGGAGGGCAATGGCAAAACACATTTTATTGAATGTAATTAAGAAATTTATTCGTAACTTATATAAAGTATGTTTACAGCACCGGATTTCCAATTCGAATGAATGGGCCACTAATACAACCGTTCCGAGTCGCACTCACACCAATGTCAAAATAAAAAGGATATTATTCCGAAAAATTAACTGATACCGCGCTACAAAACCATAACTCTTGCCATCGAGTTTACTCAGGTTCTCGACCTCGCAGGGCACCAGTTGCGAGGTTCACCTCAAAATATAACTGCGTGCCATTAGATCAATCAGCCAGGATCCAATGATTACGCAGCAGAATTAGGTGCACGAGAACCGAGTACCAAAAATTAATAAAAATAAAAAATTAATTTTCCATACGAGTCCAAGCAGCCAGGGACCGTCTACAATAACGTAAAATCAAATAGATACGAAAAGAAAAGTAGGTAAACACGAGCGACTCGGATCGGTCGTATCCGACCTTCCCATTCTTCGATACCTGCTCCTCACCGCTCGGCGTCCTTATCAAGACTACCGTTCTCGACTCTTACCGTCGCGTTCACGCTCCCCCCTCCAATCGGTTCAGCCGTCCGATTCAAGAATTTCCAACGAAAAGATTTTAATTATTAAACAAACGATTTTAACTTTTAAACTAAACGATTTTAATGAAATGAATATTAAATGAAATTAATTCGTTAATTGCGTTGGTAACAATGAGTTAGATTGATAATAATAAGAGTAATAAGTACAGTAATTGTCGTCCTATCGATCACATAAGCATAATATGGCTAATAATATGAGTTAGATTGATAATAATAAGAGTAATAAGTAGAGTAATTGTCGTTCTATCGATCATATAAGCATATTATGGCTAATAATATGAGTTAGATTGATAATAATAAGAGTAGTGAGTAAAGTAATTGTCGTTCTATCGATCATATTTGCATAATATGGTTAACAATATTAGTTAGATTGATAATAATAAGAGAAATGAGTATAGTAATTGTCGTTCTATCGATCATATCTGCATAATATGGCTAATAATATGAGTTAGATTGATAATAATAAGAGTAATAAGTATAGTAATTATCGTTCTACCGATCATATAAGCATAATATGGTTAATAATATGAGTTAGATTGATAACAGGGAGTGTAATAAGAATAGTAATTGTCGTTCTATCGATCATATAAGCATAATATGGCAAATAATATGAGTTAGATTGATAATAATAAGAGTAATCAGTATAGTAATTGTCGTTCTATCGATCATATCTGCATAATATGGTTAATAATATGAGTTAGATTGATAATAGTGAGTGTAATAAGTACAGTAATTGTCGTTCTGTCGATCATATAAGCATAATATGGCTAATAATATGAGTTAGATTGATAATAATAAGAGTAATGAGTATAGTAATTGTCGTTCTATCGATCATATAAGCATAATTTGGCTAATAATATGCGTTAGATTGATAATAATAAGAGTAATAAGTATAGTAATTATCGTTCTACCGATCATATAAGCATAATATGGTTAATAATATGAGTTAGATTGATAACAGGGAGTGTAATAAGAATAGTAATTGTCGTTCTGCCGATCATATAAGCATAATATGGCTAATAATATGAGTTAGATTGATAATAGTAAGAGTAATGTGTATAGTATTTGTCGTTCTATCGATCATATCTGCATAATATGGTTAATAATATGAGTTAGATTGATAACAGGGAGTGTAATAAGAATAGTAATTGTCGTTCTGTCGATCATATAAGCATAATTTGGCTAATAATATGAGTTAGATTGATAATAATAAGAGTAATAAGTATAGTAATTATCCTTCTACCGATCATATGAGCATAATATGGTTAATAATATGAGTTAGATTGATAACAGGGAGTGTAATAAGAATAGTAATTGTCGTTCTGTCGACCATATAAGCATAATATGGCTAATAATATGAGTTAGATTGATAATAATAAGAGTAATGAGTATAGTAATTGTCGTTCTATCGATCACATAAGCATAATATGGCTAATAATATGAGTTAGATTGATAATAGTAAGAGTAATGAGTATAGTAATTGACGCTCTATCGATCATATGTGCATAATATGGTCAATAATATGAGTTAGATTGATAACAATAAGAGTAGTGAGTATAGTACTTGTCGGCCTATCGATCATATAAGCATAATATGGCTAATAATGTGAGTTAGATTGATAATAATAAGAGGAATAAGTATAGTAATTGTCGTCCTATCGATCATATAAGCATAATATGGCTAATAATATGAGTTAGATTGATAATAATAAGAGTAACGAGTATAGTAATTGTCGTTCTATCGATCACATAAGCATAATATGGCTAATAATATGAGTTAGATTGATAATAGTAAGAGTAATGAGTATAGTAATTGTCGTTCCATCGATCATATCTGCATAATATGGTTAATAATATGAGTTAGATTGATAATAGTGAGTGTAATAAGTATAGTAATTGTCGTTCTGTCGATCATATAAGCATAATATGGCTAATAATACGAGTTAGATTGATAATAATAAGAGTAATACGTATAGTAATTGTCGTTCTATCGATCATATAAGCATAATATGGCAAATAATATGAGATAGATTGTTATTAATAAGAGTAATCAGTATAGTAATTGTCGTTCTATCGATCATATCTGCATAATATGGTTAATGATATGAGTTAGATTGATAATAGTGAGTGTAATAAGTACAGTAATTGTCGTTCTGTCGATCATATAAGCATAATATGGCTAATAATATGAGTTAGATTGATAATAATAAGAGTAATAAGTATAGTATTTGTCGTTCTATCGACCACATAAGCATAATATGGCTAATAATATGAGTTAGATTGATAATAATAAGAGTAATAAGTACAGTAATTGTCGTCCTATCGATCACATAAGCATAATATGGCTAATAATATGAGTTAGATTGATAATAATAAGAGTAATAAGTAGAATAATTGTCGTTCTATCGATCATATAAGCATATTATGGCTAATAATATGAGTTAGATTGATAATAATAAGAGTAGTGAGTAAAGTAATTGTCGTTCTATCGATCATATTTGCATAATATGGTTAACAATATTAGTTAGATTGATAATAATAAGAGAAATGAGTATAGTAATTGTCGTTCTATCGATCATATCTGCATAATATGGCTAATAATATGAGTTAGATTGATAATAATAAGAGTAATAAGTATAGTAATTATCGTTCTACCGATCATATAAGCATAATATGGTTAATAATATGAGTTAGATTGATAACAGGGAGTGTAATAAGAATAGTAATTGTCGTTCTATCGATCATATAAGCATAATATGGCAAATAATATGAGTTAGATTGATAATAATAAGAGTAATCAGTATAGTAATTGTCGTTCTATCGATCATATCTGCATAATATGGTTAATAATATGAGTTAGATTGATAATAGTGAGTGTAATAAGTACAGTAATTGTCGTTCTGTCGATCATATAAGCATAATATGGCTAATAATATGAGTTAGATTGATAATAATAAGAGTAATGAGTATAGTAATTGTCGTTCTATCGATCATATAAGCATAATTTGGCTAATAATATGCGTTAGATTGATAATAATAAGAGTAATAAGTATAGTAATTATCGTTCTACCGATCATATAAGCATAATATGGTTAATAATATGAGTTAGATTGATAACAGGGAGTGTAATAAGAATAGTAATTGTCGTTCTGTCGATCATATAAGCATAATATGGCTAATAATATGAGTTAGATTGATAATAGTAAGAGTAATGTGTATAGTATTTGTCGTTCTATCGATCATATGAGCATAATATGGTTAATAATATGAGTTAGATTGATAACAGGGAGTGTAATAAGAATAGTAATTGTCGTTCTGTCGATCATATAAGCATAATATGGCTAATAATATGAGTTAGATTGATAATAATAAGAGTAATGAGTATAGTAATTGTCGTTCTATCGATCATATCTGCATAATATCGTTAATAATATGAGTTGGATTGATAATAGTGAGTGTAATAAGTATAGTAATTGTCGTTCTGTCGATCATATGAGCATAATATGGTTAATAATATGAGTTAGATTGATAACAATAACAGTAGTGAGTATAGTAATTGTCGTCCTATCGAGCATATAAGCATAATATGGCTAATAATATGAGTTAGATTGATAATAGTAAGAGTAATAAGTACAGTAATTGTCGCTCTATCGATCATATGTGCATAATATGGTTAATAATATGAGGTAGATTGATAATAATAAGAGTAATAAGTATAGTAATTGTCGTTCTATCGATCATATAGGCATAATATGGCTAATAATGTGAGTTAGATTGATAATAATAAGAGGAATAAGTATAGTAATTGTCGTCCTATCGATCATATAAGCATAATATGGCTAATAATATGAGTTAGATTGATAATAATAAGAGTAACGAGTATAGTAATTGTCGTTCTATCGATCACATAAGCATAATATGGCTAATAATATGAGTTAGATTGATAATAGTAAGAGTAATGAGTATAGTAATTGTCGTTCTATCGATCATATCTGCATAATATGGTAAATAATATGAGTTAGATTGATAATAGTGAGTGTAATAAGTATAGTAATTGTCGTTCTGTCGATCATATAAGCATAATATGGCTAATAATATGAGTTAGATTGATAATAATAAGAGTAATACGTATAGTAATTGTCGTTCTATCGATCATATAAGCATAATATGGCAAATAATATGAGTTAGATTGTTATTAATAAGAGTAATCAGTATAGTAATTGTCGTTCTATCGATCATATCTGCATAATATGGTTAATGATATGAGTTAGATTGATAATAGTGAGTGTAATAAGTACAGTAATTGTCGTTCTGTCGATCATATAAGCATAATATGGCTAATAATATGAGTTAGATTGATAATAATAAGAGTAATAAGTATAGTATTTGTCGTTCTATCGACCACATAAGCATAATATGGCTAATAATATGAGTTAGATTGATAATAATAAGAGTAATAAGTACAGTAATTGTCGTCCTATCGATCACATAAGCATAATATGGCTAATAATATGAGTTAGATTGATAATAATAAGAGTAATAAGTAGAGTAATTGTCGTTCTATCGATCATATAAGCATATTATGGCTAATAATATGAGTTAGATTGATAATAATAAGAGTAGTGAGTAAAGTAATTGTCGTTCTATCGATCATATTTGCATAATATGGTTAACAATATTAGTTAGATTGATAATAATAAGAGAAATGAGTATAGTAATTGTCGTTCTATCGATCATATCTGCATAATATGGCTAATAATATGAGTTAGATTGATAATAATAAGAGTAATAAGTATAGTAATTATCGTTCTACCGATCATATAAGCATAATATGGTTAATAATATGAGTTAGATTGATAACAGGGAGTGTAATAAGAATAGTAATTGTCGTTCTATCGATCATATAAGCATAATATGGCAAATAATATGAGTTAGATTGATAATAATAAGAGTAATCAGTATAGTAATTGTCGTTCTATCGATCATATCTGCATAATATGGTTAATAATATGAGTTAGATTGATAATAGTGAGTGTAATAAGTACAGTAATTGTCGTTCTGTCGATCATATAAGCATAATATGGCTAATAATATGAGTTAGATTGATAATAATAAGAGTAATGAGTATAGTAATTGTCGTTCTATCGATCATATAAGCATAATTTGGCTAATAATATGCGTTAGATTGATAATAATAAGAGTAATAAGTATAGTGATTATCGTTCTACCGATCATATAAGCATAATATGGTTAATAATATGAGTTAGATTGATAACAGGGAGTGTAATAAGAATAGTAATTGTCGTTCTGTCGATCATATAAGCATAATATGGCTAATAATATGAGTTAGATTGATAATAGTAAGAGTAATGTGTATAGTATTTGTCGTTCTATCGATCATATCTGCATAATATGGTTAATAATATGAGTTAGATTGATAACAGGGAGTGTAATAAGAATAGTAATTGTCGTTCTGTCGATCATATAAGCATAATTTGGCTAATAATATGAGTTAGATTGGTAATAATAAGAGTAATAAGTATAGTAATTATCCTTCTACCGATCATATGAGCATAATATGGTTAATAATATGGGTTAGATTGATAACAGGGAGTGTAATAAGAATAGTAATTGTCGTTCTGTCGATCATATAAGCATAATATGGCTAATAATATGAGTGAGATTGATAATGATAAGAGTAAAAAGTACAGTAATTGTCGTTCTATTGATCATATAAGCATAATATGGTTAATAATATGAGTTAGATTGATAGTAGTGAGTGAAATAAGTATAGTAATTGTCGTTCTATCGATCACATAAGCATAATATGGCTAATAATATGAGATAGATTGATAATAATAAGAGTAATGAGTATAGAAATTGTCGTTCTGTCGATCATATAAGCATAATATGGCTAATAATATGAGTTAGATTGATAATAATAATAGTAATGAGTATAGTAAATGTCGTTCTATCGATCATATAAGCATAATATGGCTAATAATATGAGTTAGATTGATAATAATAAGAGTAATGAGTATAGTAATTGTGGTTCTATCGATCTTATAAGCATAATATGGCTAATAATATGAGTTAGATTGATAATAATAAGAGTAATAAGTATAGTAATTGTCGTCCTATCGATCACATAAGCATAATATGGCTAATAATATGAGTTAGATTGATAATAGTAAGAGTAATAAGTATTGCAATTGACGCTCTATCGATCATATGTGCATAATATGGCTAATAATATGAGTTAGATTGATAATAATAAGAGTAACGAGTATAGTTATTGTCGTTCTATCGATCATATAAGCACAATATGGCTAATAATATGAGTTAGATTGATAATAATAAGAGTAATAAGTATAGTAATTATCGTTCTACCGATCATATAAGCATAATATGCTTAATAATATGAGTTAGATTGATAACAGGGAGTGTAACAAGAATAGTAATTGTCGTTCTGTCGATCATATAAGCATAATATGGCTAATAATATGAGTTAGATTGATAATAATAAGAGTAATGAGTATAGTAATTGTCGTTCTATCGATCATATCTGCATAATATGGTTAATGATATGAGTTAGATTGATAATAGTGAGAGTAATAAGTACAGTAATTGTCGTTCTGTCGATCATATAAGCATAATATGGCTAATAATATGAGTTAGATTGATAATAATAAGAGTAATAAGTATAGTATTTGTCGTTCTATCGACCACATAAGCATAATATGGCTAATAATATGAGTTAGATTGATAATAATAAGAGTAATAAGTACAGTAATTGTCGGCCTATCGATCACATAAGCATAATATGGCTAATAATATGAGTTAGATTGATAATAGTAAGAGTAATAAGTATAGTAATTGACGCTCTATCGATCATATGTGCATAATATGGTCAATAATATGAGTTAGATTGATAACAATAAGAGTAGTGAGTATAGTAATTGTCGTCCTATCGATCATATAAGCATAATATGGCTAATAATATGAGTTAGATTGATAATAATAAGGGTAATAAGTATAGTATTTGTCGTTCTATCGACCACATAAGCATAATATGGCTAATAATATGAGTTAGATTGATAATAATAAGAGTAATAAGTACAGTAATTGTCGTCCTATCGATCACATAAGCATAATATGGCTAATAATATGAGTTAGATTGATAATAATAAGAGTAATCAGTATAGTAATTGTCGTTCTATCGATCATATAAGCATAATATGGCTAATAATATGAGTTAGATTGATAATAATAAGAGTAATAAGTATAGTAATTATCGTTCTACCGGTCATATAAGCATAATATGGTTAATAATATGAGTTAGATTGATAACAGGGAGTGTAACAAGAATAGTAATTGTCGTTCTGTCGATCATATAAGCATAATATGGCTAATAATATGAGTTAGATTGATAATAATAAGAGTAATGAGTATAGTAATTGTCGTTCTATCGATCATATCTGCATAATATGGTTAATAATATGAGTTAGATTGATAATAGTGAGTGTAATAAGTATAGTAATTGTCGTTCTGTCGATCATATAAGCATAATATGTCTAATAATATGAGTTAGATTGATAATAATAAGAGTAATACGTATAGTAATTGTCGTTCTATCGATCATATAAGCATAATATGGCAAATAATATGAGTTAGATTGATAATAATAAGAGTAATCAGTATAGTAATTGTCGTTCTATCGATCATATCTGCATAATGTGGTTAATGATATGAGTTAGATTGATAATAGTGAGTGTAATAAGTACAGTAATCGTCGTTCTGTCGATCATATAAGCATAATATGGCTAATAATATGAGTTAGATTGATAATAATAAGAGTAATAAGTATAGTATTTGTCGTTCTATCGACCACATAAGCATAATATGGCTAATAATATGAGTTAGATTGATAATAGTAGGAGTAGTAAGTATAGTAATTGACGCTCTATCGATCATATGTGCATAATATGGTCAATAATATGAGTTAGATTGATAACAATAAGAGTAGTGAGTATAGTAATTGTCGTCTTATCGATCATATAAGCATAATATGGCTAATAATATGAGTTAGATTGATAATAATAAGGGTAATAAGTATAGTAATTGTCGTCCTATCGATCATATAAGCATAATATGGCTAATAATATGAGTTAGATTGATAATAATAAGAGTAATCAGTATAGTAATTGTCGTTCTATCGATCATATCTGCATAATATGGTTAATAATATGAGTTAGATTGATAATAGTGAGTGTAATAAGTACAGTAATTGTCGTTCTGTCGATCATATAAGCATAATATGGCTAATAATATGAGTTAGATTGATAATAATAAGAGTAATGTGTATAGAAATTGTCGTTCTGTCGATCATATAAGCATAATATGGCTAATAATATGAGTTAGATTGATAATAATAAGAGTAATGAGTATAGTAAATGTCGTTCTATCAATCATATAAGCATAATATGGCTAATAATATGAGTTAGATTGATAATAATAAGAGTAATGAGTATAGTAATTGTCGTTCTATCGATCTTATAAGCATAATATGGCTAATAATATGAGTTAGATTGATAATAATAAGAGTAATAAGTATAGTAATTGTCGTCCTATCGATCACATAAGCATAATATGACTAATAATATGAGTTAGATTGATAATAGTAAGAGTAATGAGTATAGTAATTGACGCTCTATCGATCATATGTGCATAATATGGTCAATAATATGAGTTAGATTGATAACAATAAGAGTAGTGAGTATAGTACTTGTCGTCCTATCGATCATATAAGCATAACATGGCTAATAATGTGAGTTAGATTGATAATAATAAGAGGAATAAGTATAGTAATTGTCGTCCTGTCGATCATATAAACATAATATGGCTAATAATATGAGTTAGATTGATAATAATAAGAGTAACGAGTATAGTAATTGTCGTTCTATCGATCACATAAGCATAATATGGCTAATAATATGAGTTAGATTGATAATAGTAAGAGTAATGAGTATAGTAATTGTCGTTCTGTCGATCATATAAGCATAATATGGCTAATAATATGAGTTAGATTGATAATAATAAGAGTAATGAGTATAGTAATTGTCGTTCTATCGATCATATCTGCATAATATGGTTAATAATATGAGTTAGATTGATAATAGTGAGTGTAATAAGTATAGTAATTGTCGTTCTGTCGATCATATAAGCATAATATGGCTAATAATATGAGTTAGATTGATAATAATAAGAGTAATAAGTATAGTATTTGTCGTTCTATCGACCACATAAGCATAATATGGCTAATAATATGAGTTAGATTGATAATAATAAGAGTAATAAGTACAGTAATTGTCGTCCTATCGATCACATAAGCATAATATGGCTAATAATATGAGTTAGATTGATAATAATAAGAGTAATAAGTAGAGTAATTGTCGTTCTATAGATCATATAAGCATATTATGGCTAATAATATGAGTTAGATTGATAATAATAAGAGTAGTGAGTAAAGTAATTGTCGTTCTATCGATCATATTTGCATAATATGGTTAACAATATTAGTTAGATTGATAATAATAAGAGAAATGAGTATAGTAATTGTCGTTCTATCGATCATATCTGCATAATATGGCTAATAATATGAGTTAGATTGATAATAGTGAGTGTAATAAGTACAGTAATTGTCGTTCTGTCGATCATATAAGCATAATATGGCTAATAATATGAGTTAGATTGATAATAATAAGAGTAATGAGTATAGTAATTGTCCTTCTATCGATCATATAAGCATAATTTGGCTAATAATATGCGTTAGATTGATAATAATAAGAGTAATAAGTATAGAAATTATCGTTCTACCGATCATATAAGCATAATATGGTTAATAATATGAGTTAGATTGATAACAGGGAGTGTAATAAGAATAGTAATTGTCGTTCTGTCGATCATATAAGCATAATATGGCTAATAATATGAGTTAGATTGATAATAATAAGAGTAATGTGTATAGTATTTGTCGTTCTATCGATCATATCTGCATAATATGGTTAATAATATGAGTTAGATTGATAACTGGGAGTGTAATAAGAATAGTAATTGTCGTTCTGTCGATCATATAAGCATAATTTGGCTAATAATATGAGTTAGATTGATAATAATAAGAGTAATAAGTATAGTAATTATCCTTCTACCGATCATATCAGCATAATATGGTTAATAATATGAGTTAGATTGATAACAGGGAGTGTAATAAGAATAGTAATTGTCGTTCTGTCGATCATATAAGCATAATATGGATAATAATATGAGTCAGATTGATAATAATAAGAGTAATGAGTATTGTAATTGTCGTTCTATCGATCATATCTGCATAATATCGTTAATAATATGAGTTAGATTGATAATAGTGAGTGTAATAAGTATAGTAATTGTCGTTCTGTCGATCATATAAGCATAATATGATTAATAATATGAGTTAGATTGATAACAGTAACAGTAGTGAGTATAGTAATTGTCGTCCTATCGATCACATAAGCATAATATGGCTAATAATATGAGTTAGATTGATAATAATAAGAGTAATAAGTAGAGTAATTGTCGTTCTATCGATCATATAAGCATATTATGGCTAATAATATGAGTTAGATTGATAATAATAAGAGTAGTGAGTAAAGTAATTGGCGTTCTATCGATCATATTTGCATAATATGGTTAACAATATTAGTTAGATTGATAATAATAAGAGAAATGAGTATAGTAATTGTCGTTCTATCGATCATATCTGCATAATATGGCTAATAATATGAGTTAGATTGATAATAATAAGAGTAATAAGTATAGTAATTATCGTTCTACCGATCATATAAGCATAATATGGCTAATAATATGAGTTAGATTGATAATAATAAGAGTAATGAGTATAGTAATTGTCGTTCTATCGATCATATAAGCATAATTTGGCTAATAATATGCGTTAAATTGATAATAATAAGAGTAATAAGTATAGTAATTATCGTTCTACCGATCATATAAGCATAATATGGTTAATAATATGAGTTAGATTGATAACAGGGAGTGTAATAAGAATAGTAATTGTCGTTCTGTCGATCATATAAGCATAACATGGCTAATAATATGAGTTAGATTGATAATAATAATAGTAATGTGTATAGTATTTGTCGTTCTATCGATCATATCTGCATAATATGGTTAATAATATGAGTTAGATTGATAACAGTGAGTGTAATAAGTATAGTAATTGTCGTCCTGTCGATCATATAAGCATAATATGGCTAATACTATGAGTTAGATTGATAATAATAAGAGTAATACGTACAGTAATTGTCGTTCTATCGATCATATAAGCATAATATGGTTAATAATATGAGTTAGATTGATAGTAGTGAGTGAAATAAGTATAGTAAATGTAGTTCTATCGATCATATAGGCATAATATGGCTAATAATATGAGTTAGATTGATAATAATAAGAGTAATGAGTATAGTAATTGTCGTTCTATCGATCATAAAAGCATAATTTGGCTAATAATATGAGTTAGATTCATAATAATAAGAGTAATAAGTATAGTAATTATCGTTCTACCGATCATATAAGCATAATATGGTTAATAATATGAGTTAGATTGATAACAGGGAGTGTAATAAGAATAGTAATTGTCGTTCTGTCGATCATATAAGCATAATATGGCTAATAATATGAGTTAGATTGATAATAATAAGAGTAATGTGTATAGTATTTGTCGTTCTATCGATCATATCTGCATAATATGGTTAATAATATGAGTTAGATTGATAACAGGGAGTGTAATAAGTATAGTAATTGTTGTTCTGTCGATCATATAAGCATAATATGGCTAATAATATGAGTTAGATTGATAATAATAAGAGTAATGAGTATAGTAATTGTCGTTCTATCGATCATATAAGCATTATATGGCTAACAATATGAGTTAGATTTATAATAATAAGAGTAATAAGTGTAGTAATTATCCTTCTACCGATGATATGAGCATAATATGGTTAATAATATGAGTTAGATTGATAACAGGGAGTGTAATAAGAATAGTAATTGTCGTTCTGTCGATCATATAAGCATAATTTGGCTAATAATATGAGTTAGATTGATAATAATAAGAGTAATAAGTATAGTAATTATCCTTCTACCGATCATATGAGCATAATATGGTTAATAATATGAGTTAGATTGATAACAGGGAGTGTAATAAGAATAGTAATTGTCGTTCTGTCGATCATATAAGCATAATATGGCTAATAATATGAGTTAGATTGATAATAATAAGAGTAATGAGTATAGTAATTGTCGTTCTATCGATCATATCTGCATAATATCGTTAATAATATGAGTTGGATTGATAATAGTGAGTGTAATAAGTATAGTAATTGTCGTTCTGTCGATCATATGAGCATAATATGGTTAATAATATGAGTTAGATTGATAACAATAACAGAAGTGAGTATAGTAATTGTCGTCCTATCGAGCATATAAGCATAATATGGCTAATAATATGAGTGAGATTGATAATGATAAGAGTAAAAAGTACAGTAATTGTCGTTCTATCGATCATATAAGCATAATATGGTTAATAATATGAGTTAGATTGATAGTAGTGAGTGAAATAAGTATAGTAATTGTCGTTCTATCGATCACATAAGCATAATATGGCTAATAATATGAGTTAGATTGATAATAATAAGAGTAATGGGTATAGAAATTGTCGTTCTGTCGATCATATAAGCATAATATGGCAAATAATATGAGTTAGATTGATAATAATAAGAGTAATTTGTATAGTAATTGTCGTTCTATCGATCATATCTGCATAATATGGTTAATGATATGAGTTAGATTGATAATAGTGAGAGTAATAAGTACAGTAATTGTCGTTCTGTCGATCATATAAGCATAATATGGCTAATAATATGAGTTAGATTGATAATAATAAGAGTAATAAGTATAGTATTTGTCGTTCTATCGACCACATAAGCATAATATGGCTAATAATATGAGTTAGATTGATAATAATAAGAGTAATAAGTACAGTAATTGTCGGCCTATCGATCACATAAGCATAATATGGCTAATAATATGAGTTAGATTGATAATAGTAAGAGTAATAAGTATAGTAATTGACGCTCTATCGATCATATGTGCATAATATGGTCAATAATATGAGTTAGATTGATAACAATAAGAGTAGTGAGTATAGTAATTGTCGTCCTATCGATCATATAAGCATAATATGGCTAATAATATGAGTTAGATTGATAATAATAAGGGTAATAAGTGTAGTAATTGACGTCCTTTCGATCATATAAGCATAATATGGCTAATAATATGAGTTAGATTGATAATAATAAGAGTAATACGTATAGTAATTGTCGTTCTATCGATCATATAAGCATAATATGGCAAATAATATGAGTTAGATTGTTAATAATAAGAGTAATCAGTATAGTAATTGTCGTTCTATCGATCATATAAGCATAATATGGCTAATAATATGAGTTAGATTGATAATAATAAGAGTAGTGAGTATAGTGCTTGTCGTCCTATCGATCATATAAGCATAATATGGCTAATAATATGAGTTAGATTGATAATAATAAGAGGAATAAGTATAGTAATTGTCGTCCTATCGATCATATAAGCATAATATGGCTAATAATATGAGTTAGATTGATAATAATAAGAGTAACGAGTATAGTAATTGTCGTTCTATCGATCATATAAGCATAATATGGCTAATAATATGAGTTAGATTGATAATAATAAGAGTAATAAGTATAGTAATTATCGTTCTACCGATCATATAAGCATAATATGCTTAATAATATGAGTTAGATTGATAACAGGGAGTGTAACAAGAATAGTAATTGTCGTTCTGTCGATCATATAAGCATAATATGGCTAATAATATGAGTTAGATTGATAATAATAAGAGTAATACGTATAGTAATTGTCGTTCTATCGGTCATATAAGCATAATATGGCAAATAATATGAGTTAGATTGATAATAATAAGAGTAATCAGTATAGTAATTGTCGCTCTATCGATCATATGTGCATAATATGGTTAATAATATGAGGTAGATTGATAATAATAAGAGTAATGAGTATAGTAATTGTCGTTCTATCGATCATATAGGCATAATATGGCTAATAATATGAGTGAGATTGATAATGATAAGAGTAAAAAGTACAGTAATTGTCGTTCTATCGATCATATAAGCATAATATGGTTAATAATATGAGTTAGATTGATAGTAGTGAGTGAAATAAGTATAGTAAATGTAGTTCTATCGATCATATAGGCATAATATGGCTAATAATATGAGTTAGATTGATAATAATAAGAGTAATGAGTATAGTAATTGTCGTTCTATCGATCATATAAGCATAATTTGGTTAATAATATGAGTTAGATTGATAATAATAAGAGTAATAAGTATAGTAATTATCGTTCTACCGATCATATAAGCATAATATGGTTAATAATATGAGTTAGATTGATAACAGGGAGTGTAATAAGAATAGTAATTGTCGTTCTGTCGATCATATAAGCATAATATGGCTAATAATATGAGTTAGATTGATAATAATAAGAGTAATGTGTATAGTATTTGTCGTTCTATCGATCATATCTGCATAATATGGTTAATAATATGAGTTAGATTGATAACAGGGAGTGTAATGAGTATAGTAATTGTTGTTCTGTCGATCATATAAGCATAATATGGCTAATAATATGAGTTAGATTGATACTAATAAGAGTAATGAGTATAGTAATTGTCGTTCTATCGATCATATAAGCATTATATGGCTAACAATATGAGTTAGATTTATAATAATAAGAGTAATAAGTGTAGTAATTATCCTTCTACCGATCATATGAGCATAATATGGTTAATAATATGAGTTAGATTGATAACAGGGAGTGTAATAAGAATAGTAATTGTCGTTCTGTCGATCATATAAGCATAATTTGGCTAATAATATGAGTTAGATTGATAATAATAAGAGTAATAAGTATAGTAATTATCCTTCTACCGATCATATGAGCATAATATGGTTAATAATATGAGTTAGATTGATAACAGGGAGTGTAATAAGAATAGTAATTGTCGTTCTGTCGATCATATAAGCATAATTTGGCTAATAATATGAGTTAGATTGATAATAATAGGAGTAATAAGTATAGTAATTATCGTTCTACCGATCATATAAGCATAACATGGTTAATAATATGAGTTAGATTGATAACAGGGAGTGTAATAAGAATAGTAATTGTCGTTCTGTCGATCATATAAGCATAATATGGCTAATAAGATGAGTTAGATTGATAATAATAAGAGTAATGAGAATAGTAATTGTCGTTCTATCGATCATATCTGCATAATATGGTTAATAATATGAGTTAGATTGATAATAGTGAGTGTAATAAGTATAGTAATTGTCGTTCTGTCGATCATATAAGCATAATATGGCTAATAATATGAGTTAGATTGATAATAATAAGAGTAATAAGTATAGTAATTGCCGTTCTATCGATCATATATGCATAATATGGCTAATAATATGAGTTTATTGATAATAATAAGAATAATCAGTATAGTAATTGTCGTTCTATCGATCATATCTGCATAATATGGTTAATAATATGAGTTAGATTGATAATAGTGAGTGTAATAAGTATAGTAATTGTCGTTCTGTCGATCATATAATCATAATATGGCTAATAATATGAGTTAGATTGATAATAATAAGGGTAATAAGTATAGTAATTGTCGTTCTATCGACCACATAAGCATAATATGGCTAATAATATGAGTTAGATTGATAATAATAAGAGTAATTAGTATAGTAAATGTAGTTCTATCGATCATATAAGCATAATATGGCTAATAATATGAGTTAGATTGATAATAATAAGAGTAATGAGTATAGTAATTGTCGTTCTATCGATCATATAAGCATAATATGGCTAATAATATGAGTTAGATTGATAATAATAAGAGTAATGAGTATAGTAATTGTCGTTCTATCGATCATATAAGCATAATTCGGCTAATAATATGAGTTAGATTGATAATAATAAGAGTAATAAGTATAGTAATTATCGTTCTACCGATCATATAAGCATAATATGGTTAATAATATGAGTAAGATTGATAATAAGAAGTGTAATGAGTATAGTAATTGTCGTTCTGTCGATCATATAAGCATAATATGGCTAATAATATGAGTTAGATTGATAATAATAAGAGTAATCAGTATTGTAATTGTCATTCTATCGATCATATCTGCATAATATGGTTAATAATATGAGTTAGATTGATAGTAGTGAGTGTAATAAGTACAGTAATTGTCGTTCTGTCGATCATATAAGCATAATATGGCTAATAATATGCGTTAGATTGATAATAATAAGAGTAATAAGTATAGTAATTATCGTTCTACCGATCATATAAGCATAATATGGTTAATAATATGAGTAAGATTGATAATAAGAAGTGTAATGAGTATAGTAATTGTCGTTCTGTCGATCATATAAGCATAATATGGCTAATAATATGAGTTAGATTGATAATAATAAGAGTAATCAGTATTGTAATTGTCATTCTATCGATCATATCTGCATAATATGGTTAATAATATGAGTTAGATTGATAGTAGTGAGTGTAATAAGTACAGTAATTGTCGTTCTGTCGATCATATAAGCATAATATGGCTAATAATATGAGTTAGATTGATAATAAAAAGAGTAATAAGTATAGTAATTATCGTTCTATCGATCATATATGCATAATATGGCTAATAATATGAGTTTATTGATAATAATAAGAATAATCAGTATAGTAATTGTCGTTCTATCGATCATATAAGCATAATTCGGCTAATAATATGAGTTAGATTGATAATAATAAGAGTAATAAGTATAGTAATTATCGTTCTACCGATCATATAAGCATAATATGGTTAATAATATGAGTTAGATTGATAACAGGGAGTGTAATAAGAATAGTAATTGTCGTCCTGTCGATCATATAAGCATAATATGGCTAATAATATGAGTAAGATTGATAATAAGAAGTGTAATGAGTATAGTAATTGTCGTTCTGTCGATCATATAAGCATAATATGGCTAATAATATGAGTTAGATTGATAATAATAAGAGTAATAAGTATAGTAATTGTCGTTCTATCGACCACATAAGCATAATATGGCTAATAATATGAGTTAGATTGATAATAATAAGAGTAATGAGTATAGTATATGTAGTTCTATCGATCATATAAGCATAATATGGCTAATAATATGAGTTAGATTGATAATAATAAGAGTAATAAGTATAGTAAATGTCGTTCTATCGATCATATAAGCATAATATGGCTAATAATATGAGTTAGATTGATAATAATAAGAGTCATAAATATAGTAATTGTCGTTCTATCGATCATATAAGCATAATTTGGCTAATAATGTGAGTTAAATTGATAATAATAAGAGTAATAAGTATAGTAATTATCGTTCTACCGATCATATAAGCATAACATGGTTAATAATATGAGTTAGATTGATAACAGGGAGTGTAATAAGAATAGTAATTATCGTTCTGTCGATCATATAAGCATTATATGGCTAATAAGATGAGTTAGATTGATAATAATAAGAGTAATGAGTATAGTAATTGTCGTTCTATCGATCATATCTGCATAATATGGTTAATAATATGAGTTAGATTGATAATAGTGAGTGTAATAAGTATAGTAATTGTCGTTCTGTCGATCATTAAAGCATAATATGGCTAATAATATGAGTTAGATTGATAATAATAAGAGTAATAAGTATAGTAATTGTCGTTCTATCGATCATATAAGCATAATTTGGCTAATAATATGAGTTAGATTGATAATAATAAGAGTAATAAGTATAGTAATTATCGTTCAACCGATCATATAAGCATAACATGGTTAATAATATGAGTTAGACTGATAACAGGGAGTGTAATAAGAATAGTAATTGTCGTTCTGTCGATCTTATAAGTATAATATGGCTAATAAGATGAGTTAGATTGATAATAATAAGAGTACTGAGAATAGTAATCGTCGTTCTATCGATCATATCTGCATAATATGGTTAATAATATGAGTTAGATTGATAATAGTGAGTGTAATAAGTATAGTAATTGTCGTTCTGTCGATCATATAACCATAATATGGCTAATAATATGAGTTAGATTGATAATAATAAGGGAAATAAGTATAGTAATTGTCGTTCTATCGATCATATAAGCATAATATGGCTAATAATATGAGTTAGATTGATAATAATAAGAGTAACGACTATAGTAATTGTCGTTCTATCGATCATATAAGCATAATATGGCAAATAATATGAGTTAGATTGATAATAATAAGAGTAATCAGTATAGTAATTGTCGCTCTATCGATCATATGTGAATAATATGGTTAATAATATGAGGTAGATTGATAATAATAAGAGTAATAAGTATAGTAATTGTCGTTCTATCGATCATATAGGCATAATATGGCTAATAATATGAGTGAGATTGATAATGATAAGAGTAAAAAGTACAGTAATTGTCGTTCTATCGATCATATAAGCATAATATGGTTAATAATATGAGTTAGATTGATAGTAGTGAGTGAAATAAGTATAGTAAATGAAGTTCTATCGATCATATAGGCATAATATGGCTAATAATATGAGTTAGATTAATAATAATAAGAGTAATGAGTATAGTAATTGTCGTTCTATCGATCATATAAGCATAATTTGGCTAATAATATGAGTTAGATTGATAATAATAAGAGTAATAAGTATAGTAATTATCGTTCTACCGATCATATAAGCATAATATGGCTAATAATATGAGTTAGATTGATAATAATAAGAGTAATAAGTATAGTAATTGTCGTTCTATCGATCATATAAGCATAATATGGCTAATAATATGAGTTAGATTGTTAATAATAAGAGTTATCAGTATAGTAATTGTCGTTCTTTCGATCATATCCTCATAATATGGTTAATAATATGAGTTAGATTGATAATAATAAGAGTAATGAGCATAGTAATAGTCGTTCTATCGATCATATAAGCATAATATGGCTAATGATATGAGTTAGATTGATAATAAAAAGAGTCATAAGTATAGTAATTGTCGTTCTATCGATCATATAAGCATAATTTGGCTAATAATGTGAGTTAGATTGATAATAATAAGAGTAATAAGTATAGTAATTATCGTTCTACCGATCATATAAGCATAATATGGTTAATAATATGAGTTAGATTGATAACAGGGAGTGTAATAAGAATAGTAATTGTCGTCCTGTCGATCATATAAGCATAATATGGCTAATAATATGAGTAAGATTGATAATAAGAAGTGTAATGAGTATAGTAATTGTCGTTCTGTCGATCATATAAGCATAATATGGCTAATAATATGAGTTAGATTGATAATAATAAGAGTAATGAGTATAGTAAATGTAGTTCTATCGATCATATAAGCATAATATGGCTAATAATATGAGTTAGATTGATAATAATAAGAGTAATAAGTATAGTAAATGTCGTTCTATCGATCATATAAGCATAATATGGCTAATAATATGAGTTAGATTGATAATAATAAGAGTCATAAGTATAGTAATTGTCGTTCTATCGATCATATAAGCATAATTTGGCTAATAATGTGAGTTAAATTGATAATAATAAGAGTAATAAGTATAGTAATTATCGTTCTACCGATCATATAAGCATAACATGGTTAATAATATGAGTTAGATTGATAACAGGGAGTGTAATAAGAATAGTAATTGTCGTTCTGTCGATCATATAAGCATTATATGGCTAATAAGATGAGTTAGATTGATAATAATAAGAGTAATGAGTATAGTAATTGTCGTTCTATCGATCATATCTGCATAATATGGTTAATAATATGAGTTAGATTGATAATAGTGAGTGTAATAAGTATAGTAATCGTCGTTCTATCGATCATATCTGCATAATATGGTTAATAATATGAGTTAGATTGATAATAGTGAGTGTAATAAGTATAGTAATTGTCGTTCTGTCGATCATACTAGCATAATATGGCTAATAATATGAGTTAGAATGATAATAATAAGAGTAATAAGTATAGTAATTGTCGTTCTATCGACCACATAAGCATAATATGGCTAATAATATGAGTTAGATTGATAATAATAAGAGTAATGAGTATAGTAAATGTAGTTCTATCGATCATATAAGCATAATATGGCTAATAATATGAGTTAGATTGATAATAATAAGAGTAATAAGTATAGTAAATGTCGTTCTATCGATCATATAAGCATAATATGGCTAATAATATGAGTTAGATTGATAATAATAAGAGTCATAAGTATAGTAATTGTCGTTCAATCGATCACATAAGCATAATATCGCTAATAATATGAGTTAGATTGATAATAATAAGAGTAATGAGTATAGTAAATCTCGTTCTATCGATCATATTAGCATAATATGGCTAATAATATGAGTTAGATTGATAATAATAAGAGTAATAAGTATAGTAATTGTCGTCCTATCGATCATATAAGCATAATATGGCTAATAATATGAGTTAGATTGATAATAATAATAGTAGTGAGTATAGTAATTGTCGTTCTATCGATCATATAAGCATAATATGGCTAATAATATGAGTTAGATTGATAATAAAAAGAGTAATAAGTATAGTAATTATCGTTCTATCGATCATATATGCATAATATGGCTAATAATATGAGTTTATTGATAATAATAAGAATAATCAGTATAGTAATTGTCGTTCTATCGATCATATAAGCATAATTCGGCTAATAATATGAGTTAGGTTGATAATAATAAGAGTAATAAGTATAGTAATTATCGTTCTACCGATCATATAAGCATAATATGGTTAATAATATGAGTTAGATTGATAACAGGGAGTGTAATAAGAATAGTAATTGTCGTCCTGTCGATCATATAAGCATAATATGGCTAATAATATGAGTAAGATTGATAATAAGAAGTGTAATGAGTATAGTAATTGTCGTTCTGTCGATCATATAAGCATAATATGGCTAATAATATGAGTTAGATTGATAATAATAAGAGTAATAAGTATAGTAATTGTCGTTCTATCGACCACATAAGCATAATATGGCTAATAATATGAGTTAGATTGATAATAATAAGAGTAATGAGTATAGTAAATGTAGTTCTATCGATCATATAAGCATAATATGGCTAATAATATGAGTTAGATTGATAATAATAAGAGTAATAAGTATAGTAAATGTCGTTCTATCGATCATATAAGCATAATATGGCTAATAATATGAGTTAGATTGATAATAATAAGAGTCATAAGTATAGTAATTGTCGTTCTATCGATCATATTAGCATAATATGGCTAATAATATGAGTTAGATTGATAATAACAAGAGTAATAAGTATAGTAATTGTCGTCCTATCGATCATATAAGCATAATATGGCTAATAATATGAGTTAGATTGATAATAATAATAGTAGTGAGTATAGTAATTGTCGTTCTATCGATCATATATGCATAATATGGCTAATAATATGAGTTTATTGATAATAATAAGAATAATCAGTATAGTAATTGTCGTTCTATCGATCATATAAGCATAATTCGGCTAATAATATGAGTTAGATTGATAATAATAAGAGTAATAAGTATAGTAATTATCGTTCTACCGATCATATAAGCATAATATGGTTAATAATATGAGTTAGATTGATAACAGGGAGTGTAATAAGAATAGTAATTGTCGTCCTGTCGATCATATAAGCATAATATGGCTAATAATATGAGTAAGATTGATAATAAGAAGTGTAATGAGTATAGTAATTGTCGTTCTGTCGATCATATCTGCATAATATGGTTAATAATATGAGTTAGATTGATAATAGTGAGTGTAATAAGTATAGTAATTGTCGTTCTGTCGATCATTAAAGCATAATATGGCTAATAATATGAGTTAGATTGATAATAATAAGAGTAATAAGTATAGTAATTGTCGTTCTATCGATCATATAAGCATAATTTGGCTAATAATATGAGTTAGATTGATAATAATAAGAGTAATAAGTATAGTAATTATCGTTCTACCGATCATATAAGCATAACATGGTTAATAATATGAGTTAGACTGATAACAGGGAGTGTAATAAGAATAGTAATTGTCGTTCTGTCGATCTTATAAGCATAATATGGCTAATAAGATGAGTTAGACTGATAATAATAAGAGTACTGAGAATAGTAATCGTCGTTCTATCGATCATATCTGCATAATATGGTTAATAATATGAGTTAGATTGATAATAGTGAGTGTAATAAGTATAGTAATTGTCGTTCTGTCGATCATATTAGCATAATATGGCTAATAATATGAGTTAGATTGATAATAATAAGAGTAATAAGTATAGTAATTGTCGTTCTATCGATCATATATGCATAATATGGCTAATAATATGAGTTTATTGATAATAATAAGAATAATCAGTATAGTAATTGTCGTTCTATCGATCATATCTGCATAATATGGTTAATAATATGAGTTAGATTGATAATAGTGAGTGTAATAAGTATAGTAATTGTCGTTCTGTCGATCATATAACCATAATATGGCTAATAATATGAGTTAGATTGATAATAATAAGGGAAATAAGTATAGTAATTGTCGTTCTATCGATCATATAAGCATAATATGGCTAATAATATGAGTTAGATTGATAATAATAAGAGTAACGAGTATAGTAATTGTCGTTCTATCGATCATATAAGCATAATATGGCAAATAATATGAGTTAGATTGATAATAATAAGAGTAATCAGTATAGTAATTGTCGCTCTATCGATCATATGTGAATAATATGGTTAATAATATGAGGTAGATTGATAATAATAAGAGTAATAAGTATAGTAATTGTCGTTCTATCGATCATATAGGCATAATATGGCTAATAATATGAGTGAGATTGATAATGATAAGAGTAAAAAGTACAGTAATTGTCGTTCTATCGATCATATAAGCATAATATGGTTAATAATATGAGTTAGATTGATAGTAGTGAGTGAAATAAGTATAGTAATGTAGTTCTATCGATCATATAGGCATAATATGGCTAATAATATGAGTTAGATTAATAATAATAAGAGTACTGAGTATAGTAATTGTCGTTCTATCGATCATATAAGCATAATTTGGCTAATAATATGAGTTAGATTGATAATAATAGAGTAATAAGTATAGTAATTATCGTTCTACCGATCATATAAGCATAATATGGCTAATAATATGAGTTAGATTGATAATAATAAGAGTAATAAGTATAGTAATTGTCGTTCTATCGATCATATAAGCATAATATGGCTAATAATATGAGTTAGATTGTTAATAATAAGAGTTATCAGTATAGTAATTGTCGTTCTTTCGATCAGATCTGCATAATATGGTTAATAATATGAGTTAGATTGATAATAATAAGAGTAATGAGCATAGTAATAGTCGTTCTATCGATCATATAAGCATAATATGGCTAATGATATGAGTTAGATTGATAATAAAAAGAGTCATAAGTATAGTAATTGTCGTTCTATCGATCATATAAGCATAATTTAGCTAATAATGTGAGTTAAATTGATAATAATAAGAGTAATAAGTATAGTAATTATCGTTCTACCGATCATATAAGCATAACATGGTTAATAATATGAGTTAGATTGATAACAGGGAGTGTAATAAGAATAGTAATTGTCGTTCTGTCGATCATATAAGCATTATATGGCTAATAAGATGAGTTAGATGATAATAATAAGAGTAATGAGTATAGTAATTGTCGTTCTATCGATCATATCTGCATAATATGGTTAATAATATGAGTTAGATTGATAATAGTTGAGTGTAATAAGTATAGTAATTGTCGTTCTGTCGATCATTAAAGCATAATATGGCTAATAATATGAGTTAGATTGATAATAATAAGAGTAATAAGTATAGTAATTATCGTTCTACCGATCATATAAGCATAATATGGTTAATAATATGAGTAAGATTGATAATAAGAAGTGTAATGAGTATAGTAATTGTCGTTCTGTCGATCATATAAGCATAATATGGCTAATAATATGAGTTAGATTGATAATAATAAGAGTAATCAGTATTGTAATTGTCATTCTATCGATCATATCTGCATAATATGGTTAATAATATGAGTTAGATTGATAGTAGTGAGTGTAATAAGTACAGTAATTGTCGTTCTGTCGATCATATAAGCATAATATGGCTAATAATATGAGTTAGATTGATAATAAAAAGAGTAATAAGTATAGTAATTATCGTTCTATCGATCATATATGCATAATATGGCTAATAATATGAGTTTATTGATAATAATAAGAATAATCAGTATAGTAATTGTCGTTCTATCGATCATATAAGCATAATTCGGCTAATAATATGAGTTAGATTGATAATAATAAGAGTAATAAGTATAGTAATTATCGTTCTACCGATCATATAGCATAATATGGTTAATAATATGAGTTAGATTGATAACAGGGAGTGTAATAAGAATAGTAATTGTCGTCCTGTCGATCATATAAGCATAATATGGCTAATAATATGAGTAAGATTGATAATAAGAAGTGTAATGAGTATAGCTAATTGTCGTTCTGTCGATCATATAAGCATAATATGGCTAATAATATGAGTTAGATTGATAATAATAAGAGTAATAAGTATAGTAATTGTCGTTCTATCGACCACATAAGCATAATATGGCTAATAATATGAGTTAGATTGATAATAATAAGAGTAATGAGTATAGTATATGTAGTTCTATCGATCATATAAGCATAATATGGCTAATAATATGAGTTAGATTGATAATAATAAGAGTAATAAGTATAGTAAATGTCGTTCTATCGATCATATAAGCATAATATGGCTAATAATATGAGTTAGATTGATAATAATAAGAGTCATAAATATAGTAATTGTCGTTCTATCGATCATATAAGCATAATTTGGCTAATAATGTGAGTTAAATTGATAATAATAAGAGTAATAAGTATAGTAATTATCGTTCTACCGATCATATAAGCATAACATGGTTAATAATATGAGTTAGATTGATAACAGGGAGTGTAATAAGAATAGTAATTATCGTTCTGTCGATCATATAAGCATTATATGGCTAATAAGATGAGTTAGATTGATAATAATAAGAGTAATGAGTATAGTAATTGTCGTTCTACCGATCATATCTGCATAATATGGTTAATAATATGAGTTAGATTGATAATAGTGAGTGTAATAAGTATAGTAATTGTCGTTCTGTCGATCATTAAAGCATAATATGGCTAATAATATGAGTTAGATTGATAATAATAAGAGTAATAAGTATAGTAATTGTCGTTCTATCGATCATATAAGCATAATTTGGCTAATAATATGAGTTAGATTGATAATAATAAGAGTAATAAGTATAGTAATTATCGTTCAACCGATCATATAAGCATAACATGGTTAATAATATGAGTTAGACTGATAACAGGAGTGTAATAAGAATAGTAATTGTCGTTCTGTCGATCTTATAAGTATAATATGGCTAATAAGATGAGTTAGATTGATAATAATAAGAGTACTGAGAATAGTAATCGTCGTTCTATCGATCATATCTGCATAATATGGTTAATAATATGAGTTAGATTGATAATAGTGAGTGTAATAAGTATAGTAATTGTCGTTCTGTCGATCATATAACCATAATATGGCTAATAATATGAGTTAGATTGATAATAATAAGGGAAATAAGTATAGTAATTGTCGTTCTATCGATCATATAAGCATAATATGGCTAATAATATGAGTTAGATTGATAATAATAAGAGTAACGACTATAGTAATTGACGTTCTATCGATCATATAAGCATAATATGGCAAATAATATGAGTTAGATTGATAATAATAAGAGTAATCAGTATAGTAATTGTCGCTCTATCGATCATATGTGAATAATATGGTTAATAATATGAGGTAGATTGATAATAATAAGAGTAATAAGTATAGTAATTGTCGTTCTATCGATCATATAGGCATAATATGGCTAATAATATGAGTGAGATTGATAATGATAAGAGTAAAAAGTACAGTAATTGTCGTTCTATCGATCATATAAGCATAATATGGTTAATAATATGAGTTAGATTGATAGTAGTGAGTGAAATAAGTATAGTAAATGAAGTTCTATCGATCATATAGGCATAATATGGCTAATAATATGAGTTAGATTAATAATAATAAGAGTAATGAGTATAGTAATTGTCGTTCTATCGATCATATAAGCATAATTTGGCTAATAATATGAGTTAGATTGATAATAATAAGAGTAATAAGTATAGTAATTATCGTTCTACCGATCATATAAGCATAATATGGCTAATAATATGAGTTAGATTGATAATAATAAGAGTAATAAGTATAGTAATTGTCGTTCTATCGATCATATAAGCATAATATGGCTAATAATATGAGTTAGATTGTTAATAATAAGAGTTATCAGTATAGTAATTGTCGTTCTTTCGATCATATCCTCATAATATGGTTAATAATATGAGTTAGATTGATAATAATAAGAGTAATGAGCATAGTAATAGTCGTTCTATCGATCATATAAGCATAATATGGCTAATGATATGAGTTAGATTGATAATAAAAAGAGTCATAAGTATAGTAATTGTCGTTCTATCGATCATATAAGCATAATTTGGCTAATAATGTGAGTTAGATTGATAATAATAAGAGTAATAAGTATAGTAATTATCGTTCTACCGATCATATAAGCATAATATGGTTAATAATATGAGTTAGATTGATAACAGGGAGTGTAATAAGAATAGTAATTGTCGTCCTGTCGATCATATAAGCATAATATGGCTAATAATATGAGTAAGATTGATAATAAGAAGTGTAATGAGTATAGTAATTGTCGTTCTGTCGATCATATAAGCATAATATGGCTAATAATATGAGTTAGATTGATAATAATAAGAGTAATGAGTATAGTAAATGTAGTTCTATCGATCATATAAGCATAATATGGCTAATAATATGAGTTAGATTGATAATAATAAGAGTAATAAGTATAGTAAATGTCGTTCTATCGATCATATAAGCATAATATGGCTAATAATATGAGTTAGATTGATAATAATAAGAGTCATAAGTATAGTAATTGTCGTTCTATCGATCACATAAGC